>NC_050593.1:34676803-34921803 GCF_013368585.1 Megalops cyprinoides
TATATCAAAAGCCATCAGTGTTTGGATCATCTGTGTAAAATCAATAAGAAGTCATAAGATGGGCTTGAGTTTTCACAGCTCTCCTGCGTCATTTAAAAAGTACACAGCCTCTGGAGATCTCTGTAACTTAGCAACTGTGAGGTTTTGGCTGATTACCTACACTGTTCAACTATCAGGGCAGCCACTCATGGATGCTGTTTATATTTCAAAGATTAAACTAATTGAACATGATATGGTGTGAAGCTAATTAACACCCATGAGTTTGCTAATTGCCTCTAAGAATTAGATTTGTATCTCCAGATCTCTCCCTAACTTGCTCTTCTGTCTCCTCTTCTAAGCCAGAGAAGCTATTTTTATAAGATTGTTTTTTAACCAATGTCTTTTTGCCATACCATCCTGTACCCCACCTGGAGAGGTCAGTTAAGTGCAGCATATGACTGATGGTTTTTGTCCAAACCACCAACACTTCAAATACATTAACACACAGTTGAAATTTATTTGGGAATGAAAGATCTGTAACATACCACATTGTCTTTTGCACATATTAATTATCAACCTCCTTTTTGTACAGATTATATAGTAAACAGAACCAAACAGATCAAAACAGGAAAATATGGAGCTCTAGTCTGATAAATTGAGCTAAGTTGAGTTGTTACTTTTGATTATAGACATTAATATGATACTAAAATTATTAGATATTAGAGATGACAGAGCTTGATATAGACTAAACACTGCTCAGATATTTTATGCCATCAGTATTTCATTTTAAAATAGTCATCAAAGAAATTCAGTTTTGCATATGATGAAGCACTGTCCACTTGCAAATACTGTTTCAGTGTCACATTTGTTTCTTAATTTTGTAACAAGTCAAGCCACACTGAGGATGGATTGAAGGATATTGTTAATGGGAATCATACAGCTTTGCCAACATAGGTTGGGTTGTTGACTTTTCCCCTTGCTTTTTTTTTTTTTTACTTGTATACACCCACTTTTTGGAATCAACTGAACACTGTCATCTCATACAGGACTGCAGGGCATGGTCACTCACCAACATGAGTACTTTTAGCGCTACGAGTCACCCAGCACAGTACAGTAAGCTAAGCGCCGACCGGAGGATGGCCTCACTGATGTCACCTGAGCAGCTCACAGGCTTATGATTGGCCGGGAGCGGCGAGGTTAACAGACATGCACTCTCTGGTGTAACACAGGCAGTCTGGGGGGACGCCTCTCTCCATGTGCAAAAGGAGTACTCCAGGAGTTTCTGAGCTTTAGTGGTGGCTGCTGTTTCAGTGTTGTACTTAGTATGTTTACTCAAGCATTACTCTCTATCATCAAACATGAGTATTATCTACTCAGCGAAATGACCTAATTAATAACTGATGAGCAGTTGCAGCTTGTACAGGTCTGTAAAGCTATTAATTTTGCAAGGCTACTGGGAATGTATCTGTACAGGCCTGCCTGGCAAAGTCTCACACGAATTAGTCCTGCAGAATTACAAGGTTTACGTCTACTCTGATGGTAGTATCACCCTTCTCCTCCCTGCCAAGGTTTGTAGAAAGCCAGGTAGCTTCTGCAGCTGTAAAGAGGACCAAAGGTTGCGTGAAATCAAACCCAGCATCTTTGATGGATCTCCAGTAAAAGTTCATGTGCCGTAACAATCAATCAGATAACATAAGGCAGAGCTCAGATGGAATAAAGATTAGCAACAGCGTTGGCAGTCCGTTACCAGGGTTGTCTGCCTATTGTCAATTGCACATTGCTCAGCATGGCAAGCTTCAGTGTTCCTGCTTGCCTTCTGTTGTACTTAGTTGATAAATAAGCACTGAAACCAATCGTGCCATGAAACAGATATTAGATATTGCTCTTGGGAAATGGGCTATAGAAAATGTTTTGCTTGCTTGCTCAGTTGATGGATTAATTTGTTGATTTATTGATATTAAAACAATACATACTTCAGTCATAAATATGAACTAGTTAAACAATCAATTTGCTGGTATGCACATGGAAGAACATGTAATCCCCTGGACAGATTATACCTTTAGCTGCCATCTCTGCCTCTGATAACAGCATTGACATGATCATGCACAAAACAGAATTTTGTGTGACTTGAGCGAAGTATGAGCTTTTCACTTCTGAAGAATGAGACATCTGTTTTTTCCTCTTGAAGTCACCAAATCACACAACAATGAGGGCAAGGAGACTCTTGATGAAATGTAGACTTTTCACAGATTCCCGAGAAGCTGAAAAATGTCCCTGTAGACAGACTGTGAATTAATGGAAAGCCTGAAGTAACAGCAGTTATATTATGCCGTTGTATTATCAACAAAAATCTACTCAATTCCAGAGAAAATGTTTAATTTAGGAGCCTATAATCTCTGTTTACCTGGCTAAAAGCAGTATGATGAATCCCTGTTTTCTAGTATAACCAGGAGTTGAAATTAAATAATTGCCGAATTTGCATGCACTGCAATTGTGTATCACAAAGAAGTTCAAAGAGTGGTTTTAGAAAAATGATCACATTTGAACCATACTTTTAAATGCAGCAACTTCAAATTCACATGAGAAGAATAAAGCTCTCGCAGTGAGCATTAGTTTTTTGAGCCGTTATCCTTAAATCTGTCTGGTGTATTGGTGGTACCAGTGAATAATCATTCTGTCTTCTTTTTTGGACATAGGTGGCGATTTAGAGTGTTATATTATTAAAAGGCCTTAAGTGATTAATTAAGGACACCTGGCAGTGATTTCTGGGTGGTGTCATAATTAGAAACAGCTGCCTTAAAAAAAACTTTAAAAGGATTTATTTTAGCAAAAATATCTTTGTCAGATTGCACTCTGCAGAAATGGAGAAAACACATTTGATTATTACTGCCACTAAAAATAATTTAAACTTTACTGAGCATTTTGTATATGCTGGTGATTATGTTGCTTGCATCTATTGTTTCAGCACCCAGAGACATTTAACAATCTTTTTTATATATTTTAACGTGGAGCACAAAATTTAATCATATGTACTTAGTCAATTTGAGTCTGTCTAGCTGAGGTAACCACCACCACGCTTCAGCAGTCTGCAGGTACATACAGAAAATTGATTGGTTTGTCTCCAAATTAAACCTTTACAGATATTCGATTCAGAATATCGAAGTGAATACTCACATGAGAGGATTAGTTGAACAGTCAACACCATAATATCCATGTAGTAATTTCACATTTCCTCCTCTCTCATACTGCTAACAAGACTGCTGGCCCATCGTCCTTTGGCAGTGATGGATTTCAGTTATGGTGATTCTAACCCTGGGTCACAGCAGAGGTTGCACACATATAAATAAGAATAATTATCTCATTCCTGTTGGGAAACACTCCCAAATGTGTAAATTATGAAAATGATCCAGGGAGTCAGGCTGATGATAGAGAGCCATGAAAGAGTGTAATTCCTTCGCTTAAGCAGTAAAAGTCAGCGAAGCAGCTCTTTAATTTACCCTGTGCTACAATTCAGCACAATTTTTGCACGTTTGTGGCACTTTTAGCATATCTTCATCTCGCAAAATCCATCCACTACAAACAAGGATTGATCGAGTTGTGCATGGCTGTTTAAGCCATCCAGAGTACACATAATAAACGTCCATGACTATAATGCTGAATTGCAGTTCAGTGTCTTAACCTCTTATGCTGTGCTGTTTGTTTATTAAGACATATTAAGCCAGTCTGTGCACCTACCAGGTTTCTAATTAAAATCATGGAGCAATAGAATGCAGAAAAATACAGACCCCCATATTAAATCCTAAAAAAATATCCTCAGAACACCATGGTAACGAAAGCTATGTAACTGCATTTCATGCACCACATATAGATTGCCCCTATGAAAATATGCCTGACAATGTATGATAAAACAGATGCCATTTGTTGGCCTCACCATTCCTTATTCATAATCGTTCAGTCTGTAGGAAAGAAAGACGTTGTCATATTAAAACCTAAGTTACTCTTCACTGTCAGTGTCTCTATTCTGAGGCTGAAAAGTTGACATTAAGATTTGTGGTACTGCCGACTGAAGCACACTGCCCCTGTCTGTAAATATAACTACTGTTACTTCACATAAGTGAGATGCTATTCACTTGCATTCATTATTTTGCTGCTGGTGTTTACAGTCGCTGGAATCAGTTGTGCAAGTCATCACCAGTTACACTGACTCCAATGGATGGCCTGAGGGCCTGCTCCAGCTGCATCGGCGTAAACGGCAGTGACCTTTTAATTTGACATTTTCCATTAAATGTGCTTTCCTGGAGTCTGAAGGCTGAGAGTTGAGCTACGGACAAACACGGAGTGTGAATGCTGTGCTGGAACACACACATCTTCATGCGTTTGGGGAAGTGTTACTTCATTCAGATATTGATGTAGGTAGTTAGCTAAAATAACCGGATCCCCTTGATTACCATGGGATTTCAGACAGGCCTGTAATAGCATGCTACTCTGTTTTCTTAGGTCTCTGTGCTTTGTTAGTTTTGGCTTCCATATTGACATCTGCAAATAATATGTGTGCAGGAAAAAAAACTAAAAAAAAGACACTATAAAAGACACTATTACTATAACATCTGGAAAATAGGGGCAGGGTTCAGTGGCCCTTTGACTTATGACGTTGCTGGAATAGATCCAGAATCTGTTATACCTATCGAAAGTCAATGAAAGGCAGACATATTTTTCGATCGGTATGATCATGAAACTCTTGCAGGTAGCATTTACTGTGCATGGGGACAAACAATTGATACTGAAATGGGAGAGAACTATCTGCCACAAAGTCACCCATCACCGTGAAGCTATGTGGAAGGAAAACCCATCTCCCTGTGTTATATGTCTGAAATAAAGGAGAAACAACAAAACTCAGTGGTCCTGAAATTTAACCATGGATGGGTTTTTAATTATATCCCTATGCTGCGAGAGATTCAAGGGGGAAAGGAGAAATAGAGAGAGAGTGAATTATTAAAAGAAGCAATGTCTGCAAGCACAATGGCAACAGACATTTGGAGTAATCCATGGGAGATCATTTTAGTTTAGGCATCGGCAGTTTGTCTTCTGAAGGGAGAGGAGTGTAATAGTCAGCAGTCTAGTAAAACACAGAATAACTGCCATCACACCTGAGTGAGCTAATAGCCACTCACAAGAAGCTTGAGCTGTTAATGTTCCTTTTTATTACAGAGAGTGTGTCACTCCTATCACAGATTTACATTGTGACACAGCAACTTTGTATGAACAGATGGATACTGCTGTCAAAAGAATTAAACATTTTACAGTATTTAACATGGATTGTTTAGCTCACAGAGAGCAGTTTTTACCTTTCCACAAATACTTTATCTCTTAATGCCCCTAATCTCCCTGTAATTCAGTTTCATCATTTTTGTTTGAAGGAGGAAACTTTGGCAGTAATGGCTTCCTAATAGCTAACACAGAGGACACAAATCTGAGGAAGCCGTGTACAGCCCACCCATAAGTACTGCCGGTTTATGGCATGTTTTATGACCGAAAGGAAAATGATCTGCCACAGGTATAAATCAGGTGAGGAGAGGGAAAATGAGCTCGGATGTCATCCTGTCAGACGGTTAATGCTCTTCCTCCTGTCAGATTCCATAGAGTCAAAATAAGACAATTAACAATGACAGCACAGTAATAGATGAAGCTGTAGAGTGAACCTGCTGGCTATAAAATACTTTGTAGGAATTCCATGAATAGCACTTGAATGAGGCTTAGCCAAATAGGGTGCAGAATATCTTGTTGCTGTTAGAATTGTGGAGAATTTTCCCTCTTTTGGATTTTACACCAATGTGATGTTTGGATAAACAGCTGTGGAGAATCTGTTTGTTGGAGAGCACAAATGTATCTATTTATTATACTGTTTCAGCTGGAACTGGCTGATTTCCAAAACCTCCAATATTCATATCATTTATATTGTCACCTCAAACACAATCTGTATGTTTAATATTTTAAATATTATGTGAAAATGCTGTGTCACTGGAGATATGAAGGTGAGTGAGAGGTTAAACAAGTAAAATACCAAAAACCAAATCTACTCCCCCTTACTCCTTGAGTGTTTTACAATTAATCGTGAACACAAGAAAATGGGCAGTTGCAAGAATAGCCTGTGTTTATCATTCATCTTGTTTGCCTTTCTATTTTGTCTCCCTTTAAAGGGATCACTTCTTTAGAAACAGTAACTTAAGCAACCAATACAACCTTCACTGTAGATCTCTTGGTTTTAGAAAAAGTACTCTATTCTGTCTCTAGCTTACTTCAAGACTTGTTTCCCTTATTATGTGATGCAAAAAGCAGTCTCAAACATGATCACCCTTTCCAGATCCCACCAGATATTGTCACCAAGTACCTCAGGGCATCAAAAACCAGCAAAGCCTGGTCCTGATGTCATTTGTGACAAAGTGCTAAAATTTTGTAATGACAAGCTCAGCAACTTCCTATTGCAGCTCTTCCAAAGGTCCAAAGGTCCAAAGGACAGTGACAGGTGTTACAGCCCAGCTATCGGGCCCAGCATAAGAAGGCGTCACGAAAAAGGTAAATGAGTTTTTGACCAGTACAAAACAGAGTGAAATTTATTCAACAAAATGATAACACGTACAAACTTACAGCCTTCCCTGAGTTGGAGGGCCAGGATGTGAGAGCTAGGCTAGGCTAGTCCCTTTCTCCCGACGTTCACAAAACAGTGCCTTCCAGACCGCCTCCTAACCGACACTTTCTATTTACAGTGTGATAGACAGACGAATCTCTCACGTCTTGCAGGGAAGCCAAAAAAAAAAAAAAAAGTAAAGACAACAAACGGGGGAAGAGACCAACAAAACAACCAAGAAAAAAAAAAACCCGGACCACTGGCTGGGGCACAGCTATCTGTGTGTCTCTTTCCCTGCAGGCAGAAGTTGCTCCTCTTTAAACAGGATGGCACAGGTGTGATCAAATGGCTTGTTAGTGCTGATCAGCACCACAATGACTCCACCTGCACTCAGGCCATCTCTACAGAAAAGGGTAGGGGCGTGCAACCCAGGGTTTCCAAAACATGTAAACAAGTGACAATCATCCCTGTCCCAAAGAAAGGTAAACACCGAGGCCTCAATGATTATCCCGTCTTGCATTGACATGATTGTGGATTTCAGGAGATCAAATTCCATCCAGCCCACGCAACAGTAGTCTGTAATTCACAGAAAAAAGCTCACACCATTACACACTACAAAAGCCTGACTCTCTTCTATGACAAGCAAATTACCAGTAAGGCCAACTTAATCCTGGATGGCAAAACCCCTTTCCTCAACAATGTCTTTGAAAACAAAATTAGAAGAATGAGTTGAGGTTGAGGTTTACATGTAACATTGCCTTCCTAATTGCCCCAGTGGGTATGAAGTTGGACTGTATCGTGTTGTATTGTTTGTTTTCTTTAGTGATTAGTATTTCTTCACATTATGTCATGCACAGGGGCAAAAACAGAGTGTGTGGTGGGGAGGCAGCAGGATACAGATGGTCTCAGTCAGTGTAACCTGCACCTGGTAGTATGAGTGATGGGAGACCCAGCAACCATCCCTACTCCCAGCAGACAAGTAACACAGAGAGCAACCAATTGAGTGTCCACAGGACTAGGAGAGTGATGCTCATTGGCTCAGCCACAAGCGAGGGTGGGGCCAGGGCCAGTTTGGCCCAGGGATCTGTGGAGAGTGTGTACAACAGATGTGCTTAGAGGACCAAACAAGAGGACCAATGAAAATGTTCATAGGGAGACAAATCACTCTTTAAATATGTCCCCATCCAAGACAGCAGCACTGAAAAGTGAAGAATCACTAAATGTGGACGGTGAGGATACGTATCTGTAGTGTTTTGTAATTACCATGTCTTGCAAGAAGAGGAACATAGGATTATTAAAGAATAAAACAGATTGGAAGTACAATGTTAGTCAAAGGGCTCGATGTCTGTCATATGTGTAATAATCATGAACATGAAAAAAGGAATCATGAGCTGGGAGCCATATATTCAATCAGTGATTAAGGCAAAACATAACACATATTCAGACAACAAGACAACTATTCAGAGTTTGTTGTCAAACGTAAGTCATCTTGGCAAGTTCTAGTTTAGACCTTTAGTTTGATTTTAATTTAAGGGAGATTTAGCCAAAAGTATGACAAGACATATCAGATTATTATGTAGCAGTTGTCAGCATTGTTTTTTTTTTATTATCAGATATTCATAAAGTCACTAGGGATGGTAGAGGCCTTTTCGAAGTTAACTATCACTGAATTTTTGTATGACATTTATCATTCTTCCTGTGTAGATTGGTCAAGGGAGCTATACATACTTTAAGAACACATTGCTATTTTACAGGTTCCATTCTGAATTACCAGCGCAGAAAGCAGACAATAGCATGACATGAGCTATAAATGTATTTATTGACTTTAAGGGGCATTTTTATGAATGCAGAGAATTTTGAATCAGTAGCCCCTACAGGCAGAAAATGGAAAAGTGGCACAATGAGTGCACTTGTCCATTTTACTTATTGTGAGCCTGTTTCATATTCCACCAAAATAGCCATCTTATTTTCCCCCAGGGTGCAAGAGGCCACCTTTTTCATTTCTTCAGAAAATTGTTTCCCGGGATTTCAATCTCGGCTGGTAGATATGACAAAACACAATATCAAGAACATTTATGTTTTTTATCTGCCATATTTTCAGGGGTATAAATAAAATCTCAGTATATGTTTGACCCAGGTGCTCGGGAACGTTCCTGTGAAAGATGTCTATGGAGAGAACGATTGAGCTTGAGGTGGCAATGCTGTACATTTTCATCCTGGATTCAGCTATTCCTGCACCGGGACACGTATGCCATTTGTCATCCTTGAAAATCAATTAGCGACTTGTTGATAGCACTGAGCAGATGAAATTCATCTCTTGTCCTCGGTGGCTTGGGGTCCGCAAAACATTTTTCATATTTATTTTTCATCCTGTATATTTTTTTGTTTGTGTGTGTGTGTGTTCCAGAACAAGATTTATGTCAGAGTGAATGACAAATTGTTGTACCCTAGACCTCTTTCTTTAGATAGGACATATGGAGGGACCAGGATGATGGATCAAAAATTATTGTATCTTCCCCATTTTGCATATTAAATACAGATGTGAGAACAGCATGTCCTGCAAAATAATTTGAAATAATAATTTGAAATATCACTGAATATTTCCTGTACATCTCAAATAAATCCTTTGTGCTGGTACACTTCATTGAGCACAGTCATATTAACAAGTTTTCGAGGAGTAGGAAAATATATATCTGATGAGATCTGGTGTGTTTCCTTGAAAGACGTATTGGACTGATTTCTAATCTCAATGCACCTGTCCCATTATATCATGGACAGAATTCCATAACAAGGATCATTATTGATTTGCATTATTGTCATTTAGCAGATGTTCTTATCCAGAACAACGTATATAGGTTACAATTTTTATCCATTTACAGAGCTGAATATATACCGAGGCAATTGTGGGCTAAGTACTTTGCCCAAGGGTACAACAGCAGTGATCCAGCAGGGAATTGAATCAGCAACCTATTGGTTACCAGCTGCTTTTTGCCACTACACCATACTGCTGCCACACCGCTGTATCTAGACGAAAAAAGGTAGAAGATGAGGTTGATTCACATTTAAATTAATGGAATTTCAAAACAGACCAAAAATTACTAGACCTTTTATTACTGTATTAAATTTGACTGCCATTTGACATTTAATTTACAATTGTGTATGGTCCTGTTATATGCACATCACTAGCTGTTTATCAAAACCAGGCAAATGGTGATATGCTTGACTGACAAGACAATTGCCAAAAAAAAAAAAAAGACAAAGACACATTTTCCTCCTCCCAACCTTAGCAGGTCCCACTGAAACAGCACATAATGCAATTGGGCCAGTTACTGCCCATGCCACATTGATACATTACCAAGCACAGAGGGTCGTGTCAGTGCAAACATACATTATCAAATCACAAAGGAAAACCTCTGCTGATGACCCCCCCAGCTGCTCACTGTGAAAGGAAAGGAAAAGGGGGGGGGGGGGGGGAGAGAGACTAGGACCACTCTATAGCAGAGACGACACTCTTTGCAAATGAGGAGGGTCAGGCCGCTGAGATTGGCCAGGGCCGCATGTCAGCACCGTTATCCAGCACTGTCCGACATGATCAATGGGCCGAAATAAAACGATCACAAGCTGAAACAGCCTGCTTAATGAAAATGGAATGTGCTTTAGCGCGTTCTCTGTGCCTGTCCCCCGGCGACACGACCAGACAGGACACTGACAGGGTGACGAGTGAGCCATAAATCAGGACTCTAACAGGGCCTGATACCTCGTTTCTAAACAAGACAGTCTTTCACTCAGGACTGAAAGGTCTGTCTCTCAGAGCTGAGAGCGAGGATGTGGACTGGCCTGCAATTAATGTTTAGTGGTGGGTACACCGTCAACCAGCATGTAGGTGAGTGATCTGAAGAAAAAAAACCTAAAACCTCTGTATTTTCACCTCACCTTGTGTTCCTTAGATTATAAAAATGAGCACGCAAATGAAAATTCTATTTAAAAAGCCTGAGTCCCCATGCTTAGCCACTTCCAGTCTACACACTCCGCCCTGTGTGTAAGAAGTCTCCCAGCCTGTGCCAGCCTGACACTTTTCGTCTGTCTGCCCTGCTGGAGGAGTGAGGACTGAGCCAAGCAAGAGTGATGGAGTATTTTCAGGGACTGCATCTCAAAGGGGCATTCCTCAGGACATGGGGAAAAAACTGAGATTACATTACATTGCATTACATTCATTTAGCAGACGCTCTAATCCAGAGCGACTTCCAGCACAGGAGAACGGACGTGCATCCATCCACATTAAATGATCAACAGCACAGCAACATATGGAAATAATGAATTTCTGTGGCAGACAAAGAGACCAAGGGCAGAGGACTGGAGCAGATTAAAGTTCTGTTCAGGTTTACAACCCATTTTAAAAGCCTTTACAGTAAGATTTTCAGTTCTTCAAACTACACATATGCAAACTTTACCTAGAAAAATCTCTTACCTCCGCAGCCATTTCAACCAAGTGGACATGAACAAAGAAAAAAAAATGGGTGCCAGTTTTAAAATTTTTAATGGGTGCACCATGCACATAATGAGAAAAACCGCCATTCACAAACATCTGTCATTCATATGACAGCCTGCAGCCTTAAAGTGAAAACAATTTTATTTCAGCTAAACTAGGACCAGCTGAACACACCTACGCAGGCAGGTAGTTTGAGACACCCTTTTAACAATAAATAAAAGCTTCCTCTTGGCTTCTTATCAATGTACACTTAATATGTAAACATGGAGGTGGCCTGACAGTGCCAAGAGTACCCGAAGACCTTACAACACTTCCATAAAAGGCACAGTATAACAGATTTAAATACCAATACAAATTATAAATAAGTTTTAAAATGTGTGACAGGTATTAGCCTTAATTTATACTGTTATATGCAACAAAGCACATATGTAAAAAAATGTGAAATAAAGTCAAACAAAACAGTGCTTTTTTTGGCAAGTTAATTATTCTGCTCTTCGAAAAATTAATAGAAAAACTATTCTCTTGATCACACCACGTGCATTAACTCGGTAACAGATCTAACTTGCTCTGGGCATATCTGCTCTATTTTGAAGAGTGCTAAACACTTCTAAAGCCCCAGCAGAGGGCAAATGAAGACAACCGCTTTTATCATTACCCCACTAAAAAGGAAAAAAAAATCCCTTTACCTCAACTATAGCTTTACCTACCCATTGGCTCTCCTAAAGCCTATACTTTGCTTATTCACATAGAGTGTCATGGGTAAACTAGTGCCACCTGGAGAAACACTTGCTTGAATGTAAGCAAATCAAAGAAACAGAAAAAAAAAAAAAAAAAAAACAGAAAATATCTTCACCGATTTCCTGTTTTGTGTTCAAATTTTGTGACCATCACTCTATTTGCGTTTGTGGGACCTCTTGTTCCTCGTCAGACTTCTCAGGGGGCGTCGTCTGGGGTTTCTCGGAGGGGGTCTCCTCGGACTGCTCCGCGGGCGCCTTCTCAGATTCAGGGGTTCCTGGTCGTTCTTCCTCAGGGGCTTCTCCCTCTTCTTCTGCCGGCTGCTGTTCCCCTGATTGGGGTTCAGTCTCAGCGGAGGGTGTTCCTTCCTGTTGGTCTTCATCTGAAAATCAGACCAGTTACACCTGTTTCAGGAAGCAATCTATGCCTGTGCCCTGACGTCATTTTCATAATCTCATCTTAATTTCTCTTTGATCTCCCAACTATCTGCAACAAATGTGTAGCAGACCACGGAGGGCTGATTAAAGAAATGTTTGTGTAATTATTCACAAAGCAACAGAAACAGGAGCATCTGGTGTAGCTGATGTAGTGTGAACGTTAATACTGGAAGAAGCCAAAGCTTAACGAAATGACAGAGAAAAAGGCATCACAGAAAGGTCACCCCTTAACCTCTCACCAAATCTAGCATCAAATTGAGCAACATGGAGTGAACTGTTCCATTAAAAGTTAGGAGGATGGGATGCTTCTGAACAGCCCATATGTTGCAGTTATGGGACAATGACTCTCTGTTAGCTGGAGCCCAAACTCTCAGATGGTGATAGAGGTTAAGGAGTTACACAGCTATCGATTAAATTATAGACCTGGTACTAATTATTTGCTGCATGCAGGTTTCTGTCCAGCCCATTAAAACTACACACTACAGCGATCCAGCTGGCAAATGCTAAAGCTTTGGGCAATCCCAGGGTTCTGTGTATTTCCATCTCCAATTCCTAAGATCCAAAGAGTGGGATCAGTATGTGCTGGTTCTTATAGGAGCCAGAAAAATATCTGAAAAAGCAGACAGAGAATATGAACCGAGTCAAAGCCTTCCTTCTCAAAACAGAGGTAAGGAGCTCACTTAAGAGGGGGGAATCTACTTTTACCTCCATATCCAGACCTTTGTTGCATTACAACAAATCTTCCCCTAGTATGTGACTAATTGCAAGACTGTTAAATTGGATCAGTTACAACCACCACAAAATCCAAATCCAAATCACTAAACCGTTTCATTTCTCAATTTCACTCGTGATTAAAGGAGAGCAGATTTTTGGCCAGTGAGCTCCATTTCACTGCTGACACAAGTAGTATTTTACAGGAGTATGACAGCAGGTGTTTTTTACAGTAGCATAACATAACTGATTATCGTTCCCTTTGGGGGTGCATGTGTCCTTTTAGATCAGCTGCAGATCAATGTTAGAAAGCGTTATTGATCAGATTAAGGGAAGAATCTTGACATGGTGAAAATCAGCAGAACTGAAATTCAACAATTACTCCAACAATTAACCAAGAGAAAAATTTTCAAATGTAATTTGAGGATAATTTTACGGGACTAAACGTTATTGGCGAGGTAACTGCAAGGCATCAGACTGCGTTAAGACAGAACCTTTTTGCTGGTGATGGACATTGTCGAAACTGTGAACTTTACTCCAAGGAGCTGTAGCTAAAGATACCGAGGACACCCTTTTCTGACGGCCTGGACCACCCCCTTCGCTTTGATCAGCTAAAAAAAAAAATGAATGAGGCTAGGTTCTATGATATAGCGAACAGCATGTTGAAATTTCACTATACATATCATGCAAGCAAAGAGTAAAGTAATTCCATTTTAATATGTACTTCAAAAGAATGATGAGATATTAAAACAAATATCAAGATGGAATATTTCAAAAGAAGGCAGTTGAGAAAGCTGAGTGTATCCTATCTGTGACACTTCTCTCCATTATTCAGCTTGCAGAAACCTTACGCTTTTTCATCAATAAAATTGCCGTGAATGGTTCCCTTCCCTTGCCAGTACTACATGTAGCACACATGTAACAGACATGTAACACACTGTGTACACAGGCGTTACGGAAACGGGGGGGTACCTGGGGCATCGTCCGTGTCGCTGCCTGCAGGAGTAGCTGAGGGGCCCGGCGTTGCTGAATCGGAGCGCTCCCTCCTCTCAAAACTGAACTCTGGGAGGCGTGGCGCCTGGGGGCGGGTCTTCCTCGCGGGGTTCAGGAAGTAGCAGTACGCACATCTGAAGGCTGAAAGACAACACCAAGCACTCTGATGAAACAGCAGCACCAGCCTCACGGTCAGCAGCATATTCAATCTACAGAAGATGCACGACCGCAACTGACAGACACCACTGGTGGCCACAGACTTTGAAACCATTATGTTGCACAGCAGGCAGTGTAACTTAGTGGTAGTGAGCAAGACCGAAAAGGTTGCTGGTTCAATTCCCTGCTGGGACACAGCTGCTGTATCCTTGGGCAAGGTACTTAATCCAGAACTGCCTCAGTAACTATCCTGCCGTATAAGTGAATAAATGTAATGTAAATATTGTAACCTATGCAAGTTGCTCTAGATAAGAGCATCTGCTAGAGGTGAATAATGTAAGATAACGTAACAGTACTGTCAGACATCACAAAGCAGCTGAAGTTGCCATGTTCGATGGTGGCTGACAGACAGAGCAGCGTTTCTGTAAGCCTTACCGACGTATTCAAATTCCTCCTTTAATGCCATGCCATTATGGGAGCAGCACTGCTGGCATATAAGGGCATATCTGTGTGTACAAAAACAACAAAACAATATAAACTGTGGCTCACTTTTCGAGTTTGTCTATATGCAGTAAACTTCAGAAATACAATTTTAGTACTTAATAATTAATTATTTATTTTGGTTTAATTACAAAATAATGCACTTTAATTCAAAATTTAATTCTATTTAAAAAAATCACTAAAACGGAGTACAGCTTATACATATATTTTATACACATAAATTCTCATATAATAGTAACAGATCGTTTGAGAGCAGATGCTGGCATCTTTACAGAACAGCAGGGACCTGTTCTGAGGGCCGTCTCCGACGAGGTACTCGATGACTCTGTCCATGGCCCCTCTCTCCCGGGGCAGTATGGGCCTGGCCAGGGGGGGTCCCGGGGGGTGCAGGCCTGCCACAGCACACAGGAAGAGCACAGTCAGGGAGAAACCGGACCCACACGCACAACTACGCCACACCGTCCCTCTGACATTAACTGCAGAAGCAATGGCACATGCGTGAAATGGGAGATTTTTATATCCCTTTGTGAGCTGGGTATCCCTCAATATTCATACACAGGGGTCACACTGTCATAGTGAGCAGTGATTACTGTGATTATATATCAAGATGAATCACTCAAAGATGATTTCTGAAAAGCCTGGCATGTGTATCAGTGCCCTGCTGGTTTTTTCATTTCCCAACGTATGGACGCACTGTGGAAACTCTGTATGGAATCATTGTTCAGACTGTGAATCATTTACTAAACAGAAATGCGGATTAAATTTTATAAGATTAAGTTTAAGAACAGAAATAACAAATCCAGTTCACCACTCAAAGTGCAAAGTGCTTGCACATTCACAACAGCATATAAACAAACAAGATATTTTCATTGCTTGCACAACAGGTGTCATTAGTTTTAACAATACCAAACTCACTGAGTCACAGAAGCACAGCACAAGGCCAATAGAGCCTCTTTCTTAGGATGCTGATTAAAGCCTGAAGCACTCCAAGTACAAACACTTCTAAAATCACAGCTTTCCGCAGGATACCGTGCATGCTTTTTACTATGCATTCTGTCTGGGAGAAAAGACTCAGTTTTTTTAATATGCAGAAGAAGTCTAAAGCAGGACTATCTTCTAGTAGGATTGATTTATTATTACAATTGCCCGGCCAAAGCCATCATGTATGCATGTGTAAAAATAAACATGACACCTGCCCTGCTGGGTTGTGGACATACGAGACAAAGGGCAAGTAGATCAGTTTAGCAGATCCTAGTGTCCAGTAGTGCCCACCCCAGTGTCCTCCCTGCAAGACCCAACCCCCCCCCCTCCCCCCCGCACTCACCCACTCCTGGGATGGGTGTTCCTGGACTCATGGGCCTCCGCATCAGGCTCTGCTGGGCGGCCATGGCGGACAGGTGCTTCTCGGGTGGACCGCCGGGGGCCGAGTGGAGGGGCGGGCCAGAGGGGGTGGAGCCTGGTGTTGCCGGGGGGTGGGGCGGGCCGGAGGGGGTCCCCATAGCTGGAGTCCTGGGGATGTTCCGCTGACGAACTTCTAATGAAGGAGAGAGTGAAAAGCAACCACTTTTCATTTCTCCTCAATACAAAAGGGATTGGAGGATTTAAATTTCACAACAAAGGAAAACCATTTAACGGACATGGACTCATGTACCTTGGCCTGGTCTGGGAGTCATCTGGGGTCCAGCTGGTGTGGATTCATGGTCCTTCATGAAAATGGCACATTGGCATTTTAGTTTGAGATACTTTTAGCTTATCTACAAATCGATCCATTGATTCTTTTGTAAGTTTTGAAGGTAGAGACTTACTTTTTTCCTTGACTCTGGATCAAATCTTTCCAGGATCAGTTTAGCATTTTTGTAGGTTTCGGTTTCCATCACCTCTTCAAGCTATAAGTAAATGAACATTCCACACTAAGGTGACACTCAAATGTCATTTATATTGCAGTCAGTGTACTTGCACCTGACATACAGAGACGACATTAATAACAATATATTAATATAAAACAATATTAACATATTGTTCTATACTGATTTATGACAGTTGTTTACTGCCATAAATCTTGAAACAAGATATGACTTATTTCAACACAGAAAATTAACACCAAACATGAAAAAGTTATTAAAAGAAAACTTTGATGATCAGGTGTCAACTTCAAAGTTGCTTTCACCTACTGTGTTACCACAGCTACTTAAATAGCTTGATTTCAGGGAAAGATCAAATATGAATTACTTACATATAATAAGAAGGATAATTAGTGGCATGCATTAACATCCATAAAGGAATGTGTTAAATCCCATCAGCAATAATTATTGGAAGTTATTATACAAGACAGTAAATGACAGGCAATTTTTCAGAAGCGCTTCCTCTTAGCACTTATTGCTATTAATTTAAAAGAGGCCGTTAGGAGAGCGCTTTGCAGAATAAAGTGTCTTCGGCAATTAACTGCTGTCTACATTGATTTTAGATTATTTATTAGCAGGAGCAATTAGCTCGCTGTACAGTGCTGTGAAAACCCAGTGAAGGTAAATGGCGGTATGAAAATTCCTGTCATGGCCTGTACCAGCCTACCGCTCTTCATGGCCCTGCTGAGAGGGGTATCTGTACTGCCCACTGGGGAGAAATTAAGCGAGGATGCTTAAGTACACAAGGCATACTTGAACAATGAAAGGGACACAGAGAAGTCTAAAGAAGCTGTCTCTCTGAAAAGTAGCCCGTGTTTAAATGGAATCAGGGCAGATTCAGATTCAATGCATGCCAGTCCCAGTTTAAGGTCTTTTTTAGCTAAGAATGAGATAAATAAAACCAAAAATCTAATGACTAAATGTCTTCAAAGCAACACAGATGTCATGTATGGAGAAGGCACTTTAAAACTTAGACTCACTATTTTTCTTTTTTGGGATTTCAGATCTTCTAATTTTTCATCTGAAACAAAAACAACATTTACATCAAGTTGGTTTACATTTCAGAGGCCGGTATGCATTTCGAGTAGGATTTTCTGATTTGAATGATGAATGATATATGCTAATGTTAATAGCTCTCTGAAAGAAACAAGACCTTAAACAATTGGGTCAAGTTAGGGTAGATGTAGACCCAAAGAGAACCTTACTGTTTCTCTCTGTTCGTTTCGAGAAAAGAAAAATCAGCAACTTCCTCATGAACCACACCCTGTGGAAACACAAATGAAAAATACTTGAGCAGACAACATACTGCCTTCAAAAAAAAAAAAAACCCAACTCTTTTCTAGTATTTTAAAAGTAACTCTCAACATACGCTTATATCACATTCTAAATCTAGTAAACTATTTACAAAATGTCTTTATTCTATGAGTAAAATACTGCACTCCTGTAAAAATATGGAATTAGTTAATCCATGAACACGCTTTCACTTGATTACCACTAATTATACATGTGTTCATTTGGAGACCTTAGCTGTTTTAAAGCCATTTTGATTAGATGTATTTACAGAAAAATATACTGATGGTAATCTACTTATCTTAAGAAGTTATGACAGCGGTGACATAATATGCAATTTCTGGTTTGGGAAACGAGAGGCATGAGTGTACTTACAGCAGCAAAAAGAGAAAAAAACACTGGTGCTCTGTGTACTTACAGTATGGGAAAGGTGAAAAAGGGCAGAGCCCATATGAGCCGCCCTGTCCACTCTTCAGGAAGACACCAGAGATACACAGTTACACAGGTAATCAGGTAAAGCAGGGAGGAGTACAGTAGCAGTCTTCCCACCCACAACTTCAACAGTCTCTGATTTTTTTCTCTGAATTCTTCAAGGTGCTTTATGTCCTGCGAACACGGCATACTTCCCATTAATAAAAACATATAAACTGTACACATAAATTACAACTCAACATCACTTTTAATTAGCATTTATGTAAATTTGGTTTGCTTTGTAAATCACTGCAGATAAGCATATCTGCCAAATGAATGTTAAATAAAGTGAATAATAACATTAATAACAAGGATTATAATCTTACTTACATAAAATGTCAAAGTAAACTACGAGTATACATGACCAGGGAGGAGACTATGTCCCTTGAACAAATAAAAGATGTTTTCTGTGAGACTTGTGTAAAGTTTGCTCATTTTGAAAAAGATTTCCTCTAGAGTACTGAATGTCTGAGCCACCTGTATATTCAATAGTCATGGACGGCAACACCAAGCATTTTCTTCGGTGCACAATCTCCTCTCAATGACATCTCAAGGATAACATTTCTTGAACCTGCCTGCACTATGCTGGACCAAGAGCATGTGTGTCTGTCACTCTAGGGATCATAGTGAGTGAAACCCCAGTCACTGTCTGACCCAGAGCCACAGCCAACACCCGCCCCAAAAAAGAAATTAAAAAGCAGCGTCCAAAAATACAACCCTCCATCTAACACAATCTATATCTCTGCTGCATAACCATTCTGTGACTCTTCAGTTTGAGAAAGTACATTTAACTCTGAGAATAATGATTAAAAAGATTACCTTTTCTATACCTTCCAAAATCTCCACTGTGGAAGGCTTAGCCTGTTTAAAGGTGGACAAAAGTAGACAGATTAAACTTGTATTTCTAAGAATATTTGGCCATAAAACATAGAACTCATTATGAAAATTAAAGCTATGGGCCTTATTGTCTTATTGTCAGTGAGTACTTGTGGAGGATAGCCATGAGTACACAATTTTAAAGATTTTTTTTGTTCATGCAAACTTTAACTACATCACACAACCTCTGTACAAAACTGTACTGTACCACTTCCATTACCGCTCCCATCTCAAACAGGGAAAATGCAGGCGGTTTTCCAGCTGAATGAAACTCTGAAATGGCTCCACTGTTCATCTGTGTGGCACTTTCAAGCCCATTGGGGGAAAGGCCAAGGTAAAATCTTAAGTCAATGGTGCAGAAACACAACAGGCCGGCAGTGGAAAATTGTGTGAGACCACATAAGGACTAATATTACGTGAAAAACAGCCACACAATTCCACCCAGAGATTGTGTGGTCTTACAGCAAATGCAATGATCTTAATTTCCATACTCACCTTCCACCGTGACACTACAGTTCCCATGTCTTTTGACTGAGCTCAGTGCTGTGAACACTTTTTACTCCTGCCACTGACAAAGTAGAAGGGCTCTCTACCTGCAGACAAACATAATATTGAGCCTCAGGGAGGGGGCATTATGAAGGCTCATTGGCATTGAAGAGTAGTTTAACTGTTCAGCCAAATTAGCCAAATATTAGGACAACTCACCATAGTGGTTTGACTCAATATCCCCAAGGAGTTTAGCTGTATTTACTATTTCCTTAAGTGCAGAAAGTAATAACCACCTTATTTATGACAGCCGACCCCATTATGACGAGAATGCCTGAATAATTCATAGCAAACTACTGTTCAACGGCACATTTTCACTATAGTTTTAGACTTCACATTTTCATCTAAAACTCTGTTCAAGTATGATGGTATGCAAGCAGACCGTTTTTAATAATATTAGCCAAACACTTAATTTTCCATGGCAGCTAGCAAACGGTACTGATATGTAACTTTTTCTGGTTAGCCTTCTCGCACTTTGGATTGATAAATGAAACGTTATCTTGTGTCAGAGCAAACAAAATACTACATCCACCCCTATCAGTCGCTAGCCAGCTGTCTAGTGTCACACCCTAAATAGAAAGGACCTCACACCAGCGTCATCACAACAATAACTGAACTTCGCCATCTACTTTAGCAAATACTGCTAGCATGGATTTTAAAAGCAGACAACTGAATGCACCTAGTATGCCCGCTGAATAACACAGCTCGCGAAAAAATGTTCACTAAAAGTAATGCAAAACATGCTAAGTAAAGCTAAAATCCGTTTGCATGGAGCCAATAAAATAAACCTTATTAATTATGTAACTATTGAGAACGATTATTACTTTACTACGCTGGCTATCTATTTTAGCAATCTGTTTAACACGATCTGGGTAGTTTTAGCTAGCTAGACCACTCAACAAGCAAACTACACAGATAATTGTCCAGCTAACAGCAAGCTCTGATTTTATCTAGCCAGCTACACTGACATCTTCCACAAACATTCAGGCAACGTTAGCTAGCTAACCGTTAGCTCACGTCACACACAGTAGCATGCTAAAGCACAGGCCCACACCTGCTGCTGATGCACACTTACAATCGCAATAATGCGCGTAATTTACTGGCTGGGTTACTGATATATACTGATCCGACTGTGGAGTGTGCAGACTGCGGCTATGCGTTACCTGACTTGGGCAAGATGCTCTTCCTCCTCACAGCTTTGCTGTGTGGAAGAGCTCAGCTAACCTCCCACGGCAACTACGCAACGCAGCTCAGGCATGTAGGTCCTCCTCTTCTCGGTGAATCGCCACAAACCCTTCCCGTCATCCCTTGCGATGGAGAATTTCGATGCCTGTCTTCGTCACGTGATAAGGGTTTACCCAGGGGCACGGCACCCTTGCGGTGTATGCAAGCCGCGGTTTGCCCAACCAAACAATGACTCATCAGCCTTTTTCAAATGATGAAGGCGAAGCGTGGAGAAACGGGACAAGAAACATGTGTACGTTTTGGGGTTCATTGCGTGCCCCCCCTATATGAAAAACGTGATAAAGGTCTGAACATTCCCATCAGGTCAGTATTATTGTTATCTCAATATATGCCCTCAGAGCACGTTCAGGTGGTCACCTGGAGAGCTTAAACCTTAAGCCGTTAATATTTTATGAGGGTATTATTATTATAAAATAAGTTGAAACAAAAAATGATTAATTCAGCTTTAACTCTGCTATGATTCCCGTCCACAACATGCACATTAATGTTGTTCAATGCAGAGAGGAGGGAAACTACAGGACGCTGAAGGGGCGTGTGTGAGGCCTTTATTGCCAGCGAGTTCATGCAACTAATGAAAGAATTTCAAATGAGCTTTTTTTGTGGCTAAATAAGAAAATGGGACTCTCTGGTATGGAATCTGTCAATTTTGTGTTCAGTATTAGGCCTATAGGGAAGGGCCAAGCCAAGAGTAACATCTACTTGGAAAATACAGTTAACTGAACCAGTTGATGCTATAGGGAAATACATTGAGAAAAACAAGTTACGCTTTTCAGAACATATGTTTGTAACTTGACCCTATCAAAAGTCATGGCAGTTACCAGTTAAGTTAGTCACAGATGTTCTTGATGTAGTAATGTGGATTTAAGCCGCAAATTAAACCTTTGATAATTTTACCTGAAATGATTGTATTCTTGTACCACAGGATTTACATAATTGATTTCAGTTCACAATATCTAAACAAGAGAACACGTGATGAATTGAGCATGGTGGACTGGAGCAAGTCAGTGTCACATAGGAACCAAGACTGCAACCAATAAAGGCCTTTAAATAGCCATTGTCAAGTGGAAAAAAAACACTTAAATTATGAAATGAAAAGGCTTCTTTTTGCAGTCTCTGATCATGTTCACACAGCTCCGTTTGTGGTTTGATGGGAACTCAGGGGGTCGACAACTGGGCTGAGGCATGACCGTGCTCTTTGTAAATCCATCCTTATGACGGCACACTGCCCAAGATGCAGTGTGTGTGTGTATGTGTGTGTGTGTGTGTGTGCTAGCCAGGATGTTAGCCAGGAGCCCTTCAAGCAGATCCTGTGTGTCTGTCCTCAACTGAGAGTGACTATGGCTGACACCTTTTTCAGATACGGTAAAGACTCCCCCCAACAGAGGTTAACCAGCTGTAACCAACTGTTACAAGGCACTAATCACAATTTTTGCCTGGAAGTTGAAATCTGAACAATTACTTGTCATGGCAAGTGATGGCACTAATACCTAAAATACATGTACTATATAGCATTAAGGTTTAGCCCTGTTCGTAAAAATGTTAAGGCCATGTTTTTAAAGGGAGTATAACTGTTTACCATGTGACTCAGCCCTATACCTGTTTTTGAATGAGTGTGCAAAATACATGCAACTCTGTGTTAATCTCTACATGCATGTGCAGAGGTTGCAATGTTTTTATTCTTTCTTTAATTTGTTTTCTCATAAAAGTGCCTGTGGGAAAGCATTCTGAAGCCCTCAGTGTCATCTTATAATATGTTACTTATTTCCTCACAGTACACGTTAGGGAGGAATTTCTGTCTCATTATTCCTTGACCTCCTGGGTCCTTTGTCCCAGATCCTTTGGTGGAGACAAAAGTCATGCTAAACAGCCACAGCACACTAATAGAAATTTGGTATATTTTTAAATCGCATAGGTAGTTATCACATGTAGCACATGTAACTTGAATCCCATGTAACCTGCATATCTGCTGCAGGTTTCAGGCCTCAGATCTCAGAGCACAGAAAAGCTCTGTGAGCTAAATGCTCGGATTTTAAGGGGCTGACATGATATGCTTTCTGCTTTCTGGTACGATTGATCTCAGCTATTCACGTGGCCTCTGACCTCTTGCAGCAGCTTCTGCTAACTGACAGGCATCAGTCTACATTACCCACTGCAATGTCTTTTCACAGTTGTTCAGGTGTGACAACATAAAGAAGTAAAAGACACTTGCTGCACTTGTGTATTTTTATTAGATGCCGTTTATCAAATTCCTTTGTGTAGCACAGTGTTTGGGTGGCAGTTTTTTCCTCAAATGCCAATAGCGGTCTTTTTACTGTAGTTGATCTGTGGCCTCTCTTACCTTTTGCTTATTTTTCCTTCTCTCTCCAGAAAATCTCCTCAAAGCTGCTTCATCTTTTCACATTCAAAAGGTACATCTGTAAATTCCAGCTGCATTAGGCCCAAGCAGAAACTCTTTTTTTTACATGCTTTGAAGAGGAACATTCCCTTAGTTTGACTAGTCTATTGTAATTTAATTGAACACAGTTCGTGAAAGATGTGTAATATTTGCTGTATATATATATTTATTTATTTAGCCACAGCCAAATATAAGTGGGTGAATATTAAACGTATTTATCATATCTGGTATGTCTTTTGGCCTACTGGTTGTTCAGGTATGAAGTATAAAATCTTGGTTTGCATGCAATCAAGATGTGTGTTAAATGGTTTCTGTTGTGATCATTTTGGTCATATTTAAAGTGTATCTCACCACAGACACTTTGTTCTAAATATTGTAACTTATTCTAACTGACACAAAGGCAAAAATATGAAAGAGTCTGGCTGTGTTCCAGATATAATTGGTAACATGTTGTGATTCAAACATAGCTAAATGTTTTACTTACAGATCTGCATGGAATACAATGAAGAATGAGGACGCAGACATTGCTCGTGGCCTATCCCTCTGCACGTGCACAAAAATTTCAGTTGGTAGTATTAAAGTCTTCTGTATGCTATCATGTATGTATCATGCTCCCGCGAGGCAGTGTGCCGTTTGCCCCGACCTCTTTAGGCTTCTGAGCTGCCAGTCTGCCGGTCTTAATCAATTCACGTATACCAGATTCCCCTGTCTTTGAATTATTGCAATTAATCGTCAATGGCTGTAGCACCATGTTTTCCTGCAATAACATTATTCAGACAACGTGCCCAATTGCTCAAGCAAGTTTCAGAAGTTTTCTTTTAAGCGGTCAGTGAAGTCGCAATGGATCAGATAAGAAAGTTAGTTATACGTGTACGTCATCTCAATCTCGCCGCTAAGCGGTGTAATTTATGAATTTAAGACCAATACACTTATTTGTTGCATACCGTGTGGACTGTGTTTAATTAGGTCTATTTTCTTTATGTGAAGAGTCCCGAATGAGGGTTTATGGTTAGGGTTTAGTGCAGGTGTGTAGTTCAGTTTTTTCATGTACGAAAATACAGGTTCTGTGGGTAATATCAGCTCCGCTTTCATGCACCTTTCAGTCAAGGTTCTTGCTTTACCTCGTCCAATGTCCATGATGCTGTTTTCAGGTATATCCGTACGTTCAGTAGCCTAGCCTATTGTGATCAAATTGACAGTGTGTCAGTCAGAAAGAGCGAAATGTCTTATTTTTAAATATGTCTTATATGTCTTTTGAAAATTCAGTGTGAATACCATGGGATCATTTGCTTTCATACTGTAAAGCATGAAACGGATGATCGTCCATACAATGTCGTGTCATGCTTTATGGTAGAAATGTTACCCTTTTGTGCGTTCGTGTTTCGATATGCACACGTTTACTGACACGACTCATGTGCCGTGTAGCGAGCTCGTGAAAAAAGGTTTGAAACTGGATAAAAGTGACCCTGGACCTAAAAACAACGTAGCATCTCCGGTTTGAAATACTTTGTCCTATGCGCCCATGTAACGTAGCCTGTACACATAATTTTTATTTTCTTTTTTATTTGATGGGTAGTCATAATAAACCACTGGAATGTATTTATTACGTACGTGCTCGTGTGAAAGTTAAGATGCTTTTGTTCCTGAGATCGGGGGGTATTACAGCTGTTGGGTGTGACGTCGCTTGGTTTCATAATAGTCGGTCCAGAACCGCTGTTTAATCCACTGAAAGAAATTTCCAGGGATAATTGGGAGCATGTTTTAATACATATACATAAAAGATTGTTTCCCCGAAAATTACGTTTCAAGCTATTGTAATTGATTAGGGGGTTGTCCTGCTATTCAAAAAGCTGTTTAAAAACCATAAAACATGCGTACACGTGCCCAGCTTGTATCTGAATTAATACCTCATTCATCATCGTTATTGGTTGAAGTCAATTTAACCGCTTCACTCTGCCTTAATGAGCTTTACTTAAATGCTGTCACAAAATACATGTAACATTTAAATCGAAGCACTCATTTGAGACAAACGGAGCCTCAAGCTATTTTGGTCAAATAAATAAATCATAATTACAACAAACGTTTATTTGAACAGAATTCATCTTCTAACTTTTATGAAACCAGTGGGGTTGGCATATTTTCAGTGAATACAGTGCCTGTTTGAATTAGTGTTTTGATCTTTAGTTACTTAAAAACGCGGATAATTGTCTTCTTCGAAATTTTATTTCAGCTTTCATAGACTTCTGTGATATCGAAAGTTAAGCCATTATTCACTATTTACATTTTGGTACAGTTTGCTTTTTTAATCATCGTCTGGAGGAGTTCATTACTGCAGCGTCTATCGCGGCCTAAACCCCTCTGTGATTTTCTGCTTCACATCAAATCTGATGTTAATTTATGGAATACATTCAGGCCGTATGAATTTATTCAGCTGGTATGAATGCATATGTTGATTCAGAAAGGTCATACCTATGACTTTGCGTCTTGATGACAAGCCACAGTGACCCAGCAAGCCTCGTACTTTTGTGTACTAATTGCTCCATGGTACTGTGTAATATGGTGATGATGACTTTCTCTGCTAGCGTACATGAAAGGCACATTGTGGAATCCACTCATTACATTACATTATTGTCATCTTATTCGTAGTGACTTACTAGTAGGTTACATTTTTTTCCACTCGTAGAGTTGGATATTGACTAGGGCAATAGAGCAGCAGTGCTCTAGCGGGGAATCGAACCAGCAACCGTTTTGGTTACAAAGCCCTACTCTTTACCACTACGCCACAACCGCTGTCCCCGCTGCTGTGCACACAGACAGGCGTCCAGATGTGTAAATTCGTAAAAAAATGATCTCAATTTCAATCGATACCGAAGCATTCTCGGGCATTTATTTCCTGAATTTATTTTATGACATTGAACAGAACGCTTTTTCGCCCCGCGCTGAGCGTCGAACACATTCACCCTTTCCCGAGCAGCAGCCTGATGGGTAACCTCTGATCTCAGGGCCTGCGCGTTTCTGCGCTGGGCGGTTTGCGGTTCCGCCTTAAGCGGCGGCGTGCTCCCGGTAGCTGGATTTTCTGTCCTCCCTGCTGCAGCTGTCACCCCGCATTACTCGCAGGCAGCTAAACGAAACATTATTCTAAACATATGCATCGTAATCAGCTCGGTCACACTTACAAGAACAGGCGTTAATAAGGCAATCAATCACTCCGGAACGGGCGAGTTGTTCCGTAACAGCTCATAAACAGTGCGTAATGGAGACCTGGAGGCCAGCGTGGCGCGCGGTGATCACATAATCAATGCCAAAGATTCGATGAACGTCAGCGAATGTAGGCTTCGTGTATTTTCTATAAAATCTTCAATTTACAGTAAGCGCTCCATTTACACAGTCAGTCAAACTGAGGGACTGGGCGTTGTGGAGGATGGATCGTCGTTCTCTACATTTCTGCCTCGATGGTGGAGATGTAATTTAGTATTTTTATTCTGAGATCACTAGCAAAATAACCAAAATATAAAATTCAACTGCTTACATTTTTTTATTTTCTTTTCGAGACCAATTCGGGTGTGTACATACTAGGTCTTCGACTAGACTGGACAAAACTTTTCTTTTTTCATGGCCTCTGTTCTATGCTACTCGATGGCTTCGCTTAAGCGCCGCAAATTGTGCAAATACATTAGAAAACAAATTGAAATATCACGAGCCCAGTTTTACTGCTGTATTTATTTCTTTTTAATTGGGACATTCAGAACAGAAACAGCTTATGTCCCACGGGAACATTCTCGTATATATTTACCCTGAGTGCAATTAAGTACAATGTCTGCCTGTATCAAATTGAAGTGATACAGGAACAATGCAGTCGCGCCTACACTCAACAGCTGTAACTTCGGTTAATGAATGACAATCCGACTTGCTGGTATTAGGAAGAGGTTTAAAACAACGGTTTGCTTTGTACTTGTCCGACTGCAGTTGCCATGAAGAAGTGATAGATAATGTCAATAACTAGTAAGTTAAATAATTGTATAGTCAGCAGACAGTTATACAGTTAAAAAGAACAACATTATTACAAGGATCTTTTTAAATATTTATTTCCCGTGAACAAACACCACCAATAAATAACAGAGTAAATAAATATTTAATATTGCACATTCGTTCAAAATTAAACATTTAATTCGCACATCCTGTTGTATTTCAACACAGGTTTAATGTAATATTCATAAGTCACAGCGATCCTGGCAAAAGGGTAAAATACAAGCATTTTTAAATCTCTGAAATTCTTCACTGATCGCTCACCAGCCCTTCGAAGCCGCGTCTCAGTGTATATAATCCCTGAAACTGTAACCATAATATTATTAATGACAATAAATGTCCCGTGGTTGGTTTTGGTTCTTTGTAAGTAAACGTTATTTTTACGTTCTCCATTTAGAACATCTAGCCAAAAAAGGCTAATATCAGTCTGTTATCAAGAAGCATAGAAATGTCGAGCTATTATTAAATATTGTTCCTCAGTATGTCCAAAATCTGTCCGTAAACATTCAGTCAGTCACAGAAATTATGAAAAAATATAAATGCGCCATTTAGCCTACTGGTCGTTGAGCATTTTGCACCGCTGGTCATATTTTGGTTTTAACCTTTTTAACGAGACAACACATGATATGAAAATATTAAGCAATTTGTTTGCGTAAAAATCTGTAGTAGTCACAAGGACACCGTGTAATTTACGGATACATGTCTGTAGACAAATACACATGTGCAAATTGTCTGACATTCCATCTTATTCCGATAATCCAATTATGTCCGATTGGAAGTAGGTCTGTTGGGAGTATTATGGAAATATTGGCTTTGATTTAACAGAGCTGCCAACATACGTGAAACGTCAAAATAATAGGGAGAACATTCTACCCAGAACATCAGTTATCCTCAGGAACATTTGAAACAGGGCCCTAAAGATATCGTTTTTGAAGGAAAAAATATCAAAACACCAAGTATAAAACACGAACTGATACAGAGCAATCTGTTCACCAAGAACAATGTTGAGGTAACAAGTCTTCCGTTGGTTTACTCTAACGACATCCCTCAGCGGGTTGTTAAGGGTTTGACAGCGGGTTTCAGAATTGGGATCTTTCTGTTCCGCATTGAAAAGAGGTCTATCAATCCATGATAAACAATTTTCGTTACAATTCTGGAATTATTAACATCATACGTGGCACGGGCAGAGCAATGTACAAATGTCCTGATTTTTTCTTTAATTTTTTTTTCTTATTTCGTTGAGCAGCAAGACAATAGTTCAATTTAATCATGGAAATTTAACTGAAAATCAGATTTTACTAATATATTTTTAGAAGTTGTAGATATGAAATGGATATTTCCCAAATACAAGCTAAGATAGGCCTGTATGTGTAAAAGAAAAATAAAAACGTCAACCTAAAATTGACAAATGTTCAGAAAAATCAATTAAATCAGAAAAACGAGTTTTTTTGTGGAAACAAATTATAACAAAATATGTCTTGAGATTATTGAGGAAATTGATATTAGCACAACGCACTTCACTGACTATTTTCGAGTCTTGACTCATTCATATGCAGTCTTGACATGATGAATTGTTTCACAATGTTGTTGCGGTTGCATATGTTGCAGTATTTAATTAAATCAAGCTGTTAGGGTAAATTATGTATCTGGAATAGATGTTTATGTCTGTATGCTTGTGTATCTACATCTTCATAAATGTTTATGTCAGAGTTTCCCAGAGTTTGGAGTAGGCCCAGGGCAATTTCAGACATCGGTGCAAGAGTCTAACGAAGTAGGAAAACAGAACGCAGTATAACAGGCCAAAAAAAGACGTTCTTAGACATATTTTTTTAGATCCACTCGAGTTATCTGGTCAGCGACGTTTCCTCTCTCTGATCTGACGAATTGACCGCAGATTTGCTCAGAACGGCGGCCGAGTAGGGCAGGAATCCGCTTTCAGGCCTTTGCCCGGCGGCGGTGCAGGTGAAGTCCGTCCCGACGCTCCTGGAGCTCAGGGCGCCGGCGGATTGGCCGCCGTGGCAGCTGAGACAGGAGCATGGACCGGCCGCGGAGGATGCGCTGACTGCGGCCGCAGCCGAGCCGCTGAGGCCTGCTGGCGGCTGGTACAGGCCTGCGTGCCGGAAGCTGCAGAGCAGCTCGGGTCGCGAGTACGGATGCGAGAGCGAGCGGAGAGGGTCGAGAGGACGGATGGAGGTAGCGAAAGGAG
Organism: Megalops cyprinoides; assembly: GCF_013368585.1. Lineage (NCBI taxonomy): Eukaryota > Metazoa > Chordata > Actinopteri > Elopiformes > Megalopidae > Megalops > Megalops cyprinoides. The sequence goes on from NC_050593.1 coordinate 34,706,386, forward strand.
AGGCCGCAGCACCCGTGATGGCGGCTGCGGCGCTCACTCCCACGTGTGGGTAGTAGTGCAGAGGCATGTGGGAGTGGAAGGGGTACGGCAGGCTTCCCGTGGCGGCCGCGTGCGTCATCATGTATGTGTAAAAGCTCGGATCGGCGGGGTGAGGCCAAGACATCGCCAGGCGCTGTCTCTTGTCCTTCATCCGCCTGTTCTGGAACCATACCTTGAGAAAATAAAGGATCGTTCAGATTAGAAAATTCAAACTTTACAAAATTCAGGCAAATTCAAATTCAAACAAAAAATTCAAGCGCGCGCGCACACACACACACACGCACAGAGAGCGCGCGAGAGAGGCTATAATTATTTGCACTTGTCATATCACTACTTGTCACTGGATGAGCCGCATTTCAGCAAGAATGCGTCCGTTCAAATAGGCTGCTGATTAGGCTAAATGAAAAAGGTCGTGTCAATTTTGTTTAAAATTGTGATTCTAGTGCAAAAAGCTCTGTGTTCGTCGCCTGTTAGCGTATCACACAAAGCTGCATCCAGTTTTTGCATTCATTCCAAATGTCACCACGTCTCATCACGGAATTTGTGCAAATTTGTTCAGCCAATTTTGTGTAGGCCTATTTTTTTGTAACAGTTACCTGAAATAATTCATGCTGGACATGCGGGGTATTAATGTTACATATTTACAGTTTTATTTGCAAGTGCAGTCAAATTTAGGCTTTGTAGATTTAGAAATCCCAAAAGAGTTCTGGCTTTGGATCTTGGTCTATATTGCTGTTTAATATTATTTTAATTCCGCGTCTATTGAAGTGTGTTGAGAGGGAGAGAAAGAGGATGTGACACATTTACCACCAATGTAAGAAATAAAACGCACCTTTATTGTAGTTTCAGGTAAGTTTAAAGATGCAGCCAGTTCACACCTTCTTGGTCTGGAGACGTAGTTTTCCCTGTAAAACTCTTTCTCTAGTCTGCCTATTTGTTCCCTGGTAAAAGCAGTCCGGTACCTTCTCACCTGATCCGCGTTTAAGCTGCCTGAACTGCCTATCGCGTTACAGTGAACGCCTAAGCTGGATAAAGATGATGAGTTTGTTTGGGAAATTCCAGAATTGCTGTCAGAAAAACCTGTAAAAGGGATATGCACGTATTAGACAATTATTTCCATGCTATTCGATAATAATCTACAGCGGCTATATCTCATTTCTGTTTCATTTTGGCATAGGCAGTGAAATTGGATTTGTTCTACCTTATATGTATAGGCTACGTCTGAAAAGCATTCAATTAAAATATCGAAACATGAAGAATATGAGGATATAATATGTTTCGATAAAAGAACGACATATCGAAATGAAATACGCAAATCTGTTATGTCTGTAATGCTGGCTGCTGGTAAGAGTAACTTTATTCACATGTTATAATTAAATAACGAGGATATATGCTTGATTTAAATGTGCCAAGGACCTGAAAGTAAAAAATTTTATACACCAATCGACATGTAATAATCTAAATAATTATTTATTTCCACCGATATGCACCGAAATGACCATTAGATTTGCATGCAATAAGTAATATGGGCGTTTCAAAATTAGTTTTAATTTCAGTGCATAAAGTGATGATAAATATAAGTTACCTTTGTGGTTGTTCTCTTTGCTAGGAGAGCTATCTGCTGTGCATCCCACCTCCACGTCACTGTTCATGTCCGAGTCTTGCGAAACTTCTGCATACACGCCGGGTTTCTTCCCGTTTTCCGGAGATAAAGTCTCCACAGCGGCGGTGTGGGTGGTGACACGGTGATGGTGGCCGAACAAGGCGTCCGTTTCGAATTTGCCTTTGGCGGAGACATCCTCGACATTTCCAGGAGTTAATCTGGGGCTGAGGTGACCACCGTGCTGTGAATTTTCCAGGGCCTCCAACACAGTATTTCCGGCCGGTTCTGACATATTCGAGGGCCTTTTACCTGCAGCGGGACTGTGTTGCCCCCGTTCCATCAAAATCAACTCCTGTCTTATCCTCTCCATCATCACGATTCAAGAAAAAAAATATCCCAAATTCCAGGCGTGCTCTTCTGATGCGTCGCAGCGCAGCTGTAAAGCATACCACACCTTCTCTGTGCGGGGTGCAGAAGCAGCGTGCCCTGCGCCAGCAGAGAATGCCAGCTCACTCTAAACCCGCGGATCCTTTTCAGCCCGAAATGTCATTAATCAAAAAAGTTCCTCCTCGTGGTTATGGTGCGTGTGACGCTGCTCGAATAATCATTTATTGGAACGTATTTCGAAGTGGGTAAACACACAGGGCTGTCAGTGGGTAGGTGGGGGGGGGGGGGGGCGCCTGTGGTCAGAGGGATATATCCAGGTGGAGAGAAAGAGAGGGGGGGGTAGAGTGGGTGGGGGATGAATACTAAATCTGGTGTCTCTCGGTTGATCAGCGTCTGCTGTAAGATCTGATTAATAAAACTAGCGCCACAACGAATCCTTAAATTGAGAAATAATGTTCTGCTTTGATTCTCCAACGTTCTCCCCTCCGCCCTTTTTTGCGTCTCGCTCTTGTCTTTCTTCTCTTACTCTATAATAAAAACGCGAGGCTGTGAGGTCAGACATTACTGTGGAGTTGTTTGTATAACAACATCAGAAAACCGGGTATGATTTTGAACACCAGACATTTTTTTTCTAAGCCAGATACGATGGCTTAGAAAAACTTTTTTAAAATGTATTTTTACACTTCCTATATCTGGGGTGCAAGGTTTCCAAGATTATAAAACAATTTCTAAGCGAATGTCCAGTTCAGTCTTATAGTCCTGCGGTGAGAAACAATCATGTGTATTTTATACACACTATTTCACTGATATTTCTCCAATTTTTTTACGGGTAGGTAAGGTTGTCGCATATTTTTCATTTTACAGAGCGATTGCGTTGATATTTCTGGCCATGTTTAGTGTTGTAATAGTGGAGAAATTACCATGATTATGAATGACACAAAGTAATAGCCTATATCGATTAAATTATATTGTTTATGACTGATATATTAATATATTCGAATGTTAAAGGTGCTTACTTTCTTTGCTATTGATTGTGGAAAGTTTCTTTCACTGAAGAGGTCAGTCGTGTCTTCACAGAATTCACTGGCTTTAAAATGTACCGCTTTAGTTTAATTGGCATGACATGATAAAATAGCCTGGACATCTTTCACAGTAAATATATATATACAATATATACAATTCAATTTATACCTACTAATTTCCTTCCTGGCCTAATTTTTAATGGATTTAGGAAAAGTACGTTTGTGATAATTATGTGATAAGCGACTGAAATGAAATTTAACATGGGTTTTCTGATCATGGTAAGGACGGTCTGTGCCTGGCGATGTTATGCAGCAGGGAGAATAGCGTATAGGGAGCGTAGGTAAACAAAACATCTCTCGCGCGTTCTTTGGCGCCCCCAACAGTTTCCGTTATTATTGGAAATGTGCGATGGTGTTTGGTCCTATTCAATCTTACCGCAATGCCTTCATTTTGCTTAACTGTTGTCAGCGTAGAGACAGCGTTTTTACGTGTGATTAAATGAAGTATGACAAAATAACGTGAACTAAATATTAATATTTTTGTCACAAAACAGGATATATTTTCACATTGTCAAGGTAAAATAATAATAAAGCGCCGTCTTAAACCCGTAGAGGGATAATCAGTCCATGCACTTTACAGTTTGTCCTTTGTCTACGTAATGTCATCATGTTATTTCTTCACGATTGTCGCGTCATAAAGCAATGTGGTTACATTTCTAGTCTTATATTAATGGACAGGATTTAGATGGAGAGTGTAAATTACCTAGTCCAGCACATTAATATGTCTGCTGAGCAAAGGTATAACAGGTCTTATTAACATTTCACAATTCTTTTTAGATTTCGTAAACATTAATTGCAGTTTTTATATGAAATTCCCTTCACCTTCCCTTCAATAAGGGCCATGAATAGTGTACACATACACAAGTACACAAGTGCAAGAACAGCCAACGACATAATCTCATACAGCCAAACACATTCAATTTGTCTGAATCTATATTAACAACAGTCAACTGACAAAAGTATGCGTTTAAACGTGACATCATTGTCATTTAGCAGACGTTCTTATCCAGAGCGACTTACGTACAGTACGTCACAGTTTTATCCATCTATACAGCTGAATATGTATACATATTTATACTGGGCCAATTGTGGGTTAAGTACCTTGCCCAAGGATACAACAGCAGTGTCCAGGCGAAGAAACCTTTTGTGACAAGCCCTGCACTACGCCATACTGCTGTCCCTCATTATGGATTTACCTCACTACAGATTTTATATTATATATTGCAATATTTGTTTCTCGTGTAGAAGCGTCTGCTTAGTGAAAGAGAACGATGTCACGGAAATTAAAAGTTAAAATATTACGACCTTTCTTTTAACCACAGTCGACTTGTTGAAGCCTATATCACATAAAGGATTGTATATCATGCATCTTACAATAGACATAATATACCTTCTTAATTATTTAACGGTTTTGGGTTTACAGATTATCAGATCGTTCGTTCATATGAACCAGTTAGTTCTAAGTTGCTGTTGTCTCAAGCGTGCAGCACTGAAAATTGAAGCAGACCTATGCACGCGTGTGCGTCTTCGCAATTCCAGAATCTGCGGATTCCTTTTTTCTTCAAAATGACAGAACAGTGCCATCTAGTGATGGTGGCGTTATACTGCAGAATCGGCTTCCGGGGGATTTGTGCCAGTCGTTGGACTCCTTCAGCGGCTACACCCGTCTTACAGAGTAAACGAAATTTTGTAGGCAGGGTGTTTCTTAAAATTACAAATGTCCGCCAGCCAGTGGAAGCTCGAATACGGCCTGAATATACATTATTATTAATTTTTACTTTGCTGTTTTAACGCCGTTTACTTTTTGGTGTACTATTGTTTTTAAAAACCGAAAAACAATTGGACTCGACAAACCTTTCTTTTTCCTCTCAAAATTGCAGTTTCTTTCAGAAGTGCACGGCGACGGTCGTGTTAACAGGACGTTGCTAAAAGTAACTTTTAAAAGGTACAGACGAAAAGTACGTTTATATGATAGCCAACTTAAGGACATGGGCCCTGCATCTGAGAGACAGCAAGATTACAGTCGAATCCCTCTTTAAATCACGTCGTAACAGAGAGCGGTTGTATATGAACAACTACAAGGTGACAATGTTATGATCTCATTCCGTTCTTCCTTATAAGGTGAAGTGCGGCTTTGGAGACAGGGGGTAAAAAGGCTTCTTTCACTACAACACGAGAAATCCCAACTAATGTCAATCGTTGAATGAATATCGAATAGGCTATTTGGTTGTACCAATTTAAACCTTCTTCGAAAACATGAACATCTTATGATAATACTCAGGCTTCTTCGGAATAAAAGTAATTTAAGTACAATATTGTTATCCCAATCATTTGTAATGTTACAATGCTGTCGCTGACGCCCCAAAGAAATAACCTACCTTACTATATTAACTCGTGAGAACAGAATTTTAAACAGCATATATGCACATGTTCTAATATTTATCTGTTCAAGTAAGATAAGCATTTCTATTCTGAAACTTTGTTTTCTTTTATTTCTGTTCGTTCAACAGAGAATGCAATTATTATTGAAATAAAAAAGACTGCATCAGGGCGAGTCCGCTTGTTTAAATTGTGTTGTTTTAAACATTTGTGTCTATCTAGGTGCGATGTGTGTCAGTTATAGGAATTCTGTGGTCAATGTTCTTAGTTTCTGAGGACTAAATGCCTTAAGATTTGTGTCACTAGATTAGTCAGTCTGTCATTTTCTGTCTTTATCCACTTTAAATCGACTACTGTTTGATTTTATCGAATAATAATCACATATTTATAAAATATAATTATGGTAAATAGAAAATATATTATGATATAACTGAAGTAATATTTCGCTCAGTATTTCTTTTAATCCACATGGGGGCTAGAGGCAGTTAAAAGAAAATTATTTTCTCTAAATGATACATATTTTCTCTCATTTCAGATGAAAATATCCCTGCGCATTTAAGTTGATTACAGATAAGAATTAATTTAAACAAGGATAGGACTACTTTAACTGCATTTCTTTGTTTGAAATCCGTTTTTCGTTTTATGTGTAAACTCGTATAGTAAACGCGGACATAACCCTGTTGAATCTGTTCAAATCTTCATGCTTCTAAAACATATTTAACTTCTTTCAGTTCTGTTAATCGTTTTTTCTTTCTCTCTAGAAAGGAATAAACACGCGTCTTCACGTATTTTTAACTGTATATTTCATGCAACTGTATGTATTACAGACATACACTTAACCATATATATATATATATATATATATATATATATATATATATATATATAAAATTACGGGTATCGCAAAATCAATTAGTTAATGTCAATAGCAAATAACATCACAATTAATACACTAATTTGAAACAGCCCTGGTTAAGGTTTTATTTGCTGCATTTTTAAAATAGATGCCTTAACTTTCTCTTGTTAGCTTAAACAGTAGTATTACAACGTAAACATAAAAGGTAATCTCAGTATGCAATGTTTTGTCCATGATTATAAAGATTGTTTGTTCAAAACATTCTAACAACATTTTCTTTTTTCATTTTCATTTCTCTCCTTACTTGACTATGTCTCCTACCTGTTGAACCCAGTGTCACGTTTTTCAGGGATGTCCATCTAAATTCATTCATTGTGTTAAAACTGCAGGCCTAGCTCGACTTTAATATCTGTAACAAGATATAGAACAAAAACCTGCCACGTATTCGCAATGCCCGCTGTTTAAAACTGTATTGATCATATACTGGTGTTGATCTTTTTGCGTCTGCAATACAAACCAGTATTTTGTATCCAATCCAAAATCTTCGGTGTTGTTAGGCGATGACCTAATTGTAGCTATTTTTCAGTTACAAAGTGGATACAATATAAATACGTCAACATATATAAACATTTCATGTTTATATTTAAAGAGAATCTAAAATAAAATCAATGAAAGGAAAATTGCTCTATTTAGTAAAATATATATTTAAATTGAAATAATAAATATAATATAACTGAGGTTTCTGAAATCTGAAATGATAGATATATATGTAATTTTTTTTATTCAGAAAATGTATGACTGATGGGATGAAAATGCAAGTGTGAGCGCGAGGCCTTCCTGAATGGCACCGTTTGCAGGGCAAGTGACGTTACCTTCGGCCCAAACACAGTTTTCCTCAACGGTGGGAAGTGGGCTGCCTGCAAAACAATAATACGGTCTTTACACCGGATATAATCTCGGCGCGGAAATGTTAGGTGTTGCTGTGTCAACAAAAGAGAGAGAATGGATGAATACCCAATATTAGCGGTGTATTAATGCTGTAATAATTGTAAACATCAACCGATATAGGTGGTAGGCCTACCATGTTATATTAAATGCAGTAGATTAGATTTAACTGAAATGCAGCGCAGTTTAGAAAGTCTAAAGGTTTCTCTCCGCAGAACTTTTGTCTGTTGCAGTTTAAAAGATATTTTGCTGTCGATGTTAAATTCCAGATGACCATGTTTATCCCAGGTACCTGAAGGATTCAACGAGTTCAGCATTTATCCCCGAATTACGCAATGCACTCTCTATCTAGGTTTGGATATAGCAAGCAATAATCCCGTCCCCAAGGAGAGCCAAGGTCATCAGAGTTTGAAAAAGACCGCGCGGGGATCTGTCCTTTTGCAGTATAGAAGGCCGTCTACGGGAAGAAGGCAGGAACACACCCCCGCCGGACAGCGTTTGCGATGACAACGGGAAACCCTTTCAGCCATCAGATCCGACACACGTTTGCTGCTGGCTTCGAATCCGGTGAATTGAAGAAAGGAGACTTGTGTACATTTTCACCATTCAGACATGTGATTGTCGTTTCTGTTGCAGTTATTGATTTATTTATAGTTAAAACATATTACTTTGTAAATTAGTAAACCTCACTGATGCCTTTAATGGAATACACTTTACACATATCTAAAACAACCGTTTCAGGGGCCACACAGTAAAATATTTTGCCGTGAACGGGACCAGGCTATACTGCCGCCCTCTACCTCTTAAATGTGGTTATCTGTTTTTTGTTGTGATTGAGTGCAAATGGCTGACTTTTTGTTGACTAGTTTGGAGGTAGTGTGTGTGTGTGTATGTTTTAGTTGCGGGCCGTCACCGCTCAGTCTCCTGTGGAGTGTCCGGTGGAGCAGCAGCAGACCTTACTCTGAAGCGAGAGCTCTCGCGGTGCGTAAAGGGGAGCGTGTCTTTGCTCACCACGCGCTCGCCAGCGGCGTCCTCGCGAGCTCTGCTGGCCAAAAACATCGCCGGTGGTCAAGTTTCTGTGATTAGTAAGGTGTGCCATGATTTTTGGTACGTGATTTCAAGCATATGAGGGTTATCCCCCCCTGTGCAGATATGTGTTTCTATTATGACGCTTGCTGAAGCCTCCAAAGCCGCTTGGTCTATCATATATTCGGATCACACAACATCTTTCGGCCCAGGATCAATCAAATATTTTGGACCGCTCCCTTCATCCCTAAAATCGCTTTCAGCTGTCCTGATAAGAATAGTTTAGTCACCAAATCCCAGGCCGGGAATCGAAAAGAACGTAAAGAAGCACGTGCACCTCCGGCAGGCCATTCAGTGGAAAAAGATGTCGATGTTTCAAGGTTTGAAGAGCCAACATGCATTATGAGAAAATGTCAGGAATGGGCAGCGAATTTGGTATTTACAAGATCGTAAGAGTTCTTAACCCTGGATCCATGGGTACAGGCGTAGATGTTGCGCATAGAGCACTTGGTATGGATTCGAGTCACGCAACTGTTTCAAACACTCAAGGAAATCAGATCTGGAACTCGTCAAACAGATGGAACAGACAACTTAACACCAAAGAACCGACCCGGGGCTCCCGTATCTGGATATCATCTCTCGCGGGTATGATATTTCCTCTGGCTTTCAAAAACCCGCTAGTGCGCCATGTGCTTCGGTTGTTGCTGAAAGTGCAAAGTGAAACACAAGTGGGAGATCGAACAGTTTTTTTTTCTTAATTTAAGTTTATCACTGCTGTAAGATTTCTTTGATGTCTCCATAACAAAAATAACGAAAATAAAAGCATTGGTCGAAACGTGTCATGATTTCAGGTACATCCAGTGCATGGATAGAATATAGGTGATATTGGTGTTTTGAGGATTTTTTTTTGATATAGCTGAAACGCTGAAACATGTAACATTTAAAGAATTAAACCAGTTAAATACCCATGTTTTAATGTTTGTTTAGCACAAACGGGTTTAGCTTTTCACTGTATGCAGAACACTATATATCCAGTAATTGCAGCCCTGTGTCAAGTTTACTCTTATAATATAATAGTATGAACAATAACAAAAACGCAATAAATATGATTATGACAGAAAAAAAATGCTGTAGAGAACAAGTGCAAAGATGACGAAAACAACGACAATAACAAGTGACACCCACAACCAACACGCGTTTGCGTGCGTCGTATCGTGAATCAAAACGCGATGGATGTCTTGTAATTGCTGTATATCCGTCTCCTGTGATTCCCGTATAAACGGTATTAATATTATAATATTAGTATACCGAACCCGAGCCTGATGTTGCTGCAAGAAAAAATATCTTCCTGCAAACTGCATTTCGGGGAAGTCGAACATGCTTAAACCGGCACCAGACTTTATATTAAACCACGGTTTGGTATTCTTGTCGTATCATAAGTGTAGGCCCAAGAGGAATAACTTTGGAACACCTCCTGGAAAATCAAAATGGGCAGATATTGCAATGTTCAGATATGCAAGCCTTTCTATTTGTTTATATGCAAAAGAAAAGATTTGCCTTTGTGCTTTTGCGACATTGTAACGTTAGTTTTTTTACGACGTCATTCATTTAAATAGGATTTTAAGTGTGTATGTGTATACAATTTTTTTAAAAAGAAACCACTTGTTTTAATGCACGCACTAAGCTGACATTGAAACATTTCTAATAATATGTGGATTTTACGATCTTGTGTTGGTTAAAAAATCCTAATGAATTATTTCTTGCCTCCCTGTGAGTGCTGTATATCCCTTTTTCATAGGTCACACAAAATCAGCAGATTAAAGACTTATTTTTCTGTTTTTCTGTGTTGTTGGTAAAATCAGCCGATGTAGCTGTCTGAAGCGAACACATCATTTAAACAGTCTACTGGAAACTTCAAATGTATGTTGCTAAAAGGGTAAACTGTGGTAAGATTATTGTATTTTAATACGTATGTACATTTAGTAAACGCATTCTGAAAGAGTTGCACATACATTGTGTAAATATGAAAGGACACATTAATACCCTGCTTCTTCTACTGACACAAACTTAAACTGAAAATATGCCATCGCAGATTTAAAACTATTTCACTTCCTCGTCTCCTGAGCTAATCTCTTGCACAACATTGCAGATCCAAACAAATCTTGAACTGTAATTAACCATATCATTTATGACGCTGAGGTATTGGTTAATGTTTTTGTATTTGTGTCAATCCGAACGTACAGAAGAAGAAACACTTAAAGTTTACTTTCGTGATTAGTTAGCATACAGTTCTGGCCTATGCGAAAACAATCTTTCTGATACGCCCCTTTCCTTTGTAGTTAATAAGTTATCCATATACATATTCTATTAAACGAAATCTAATGCGACAGAATATGGTCACAAGGAAGCACGTACTGTATTCAGGTACATTCTGTATAAACTCTAAAGAGGGGCTTGGTGCTGTATAGTTATGGAATATACCTGAAACCTGACGGGTAGCTTATCTGCTATCCCAGTACACAAGGATCAGTCCAAGTATTTCTGCGTGAACGTAATATCACGAACGTAATGTAGAAGAATAATCAGAAATATCATTATTGTTTGCTATTTTGATATAATTAGAGTTTTGCCATTGACCTTGAGACGCATTTGTAGTCTTTGACCTTGAATGCAACGCAAGCTCATGAATAATGTACAGACCGCAATCCACGGACTTTGTTTGCCATCTACTGGATAAAGTGTGCAACTGCATATGGAATTGCATGAAAGGGTACTTCCATTTTTATCTCAAAAAGGACAATTTTGACGTTTGTTTCTATGTAGTGTGAGGGACACACAGCACGTTGAAATTACGAAAAACAGAATTTCAAAGTCGTTTAAAGGACCATTTATGACTTATGAATAAACTAATTGAATGGGGAAACTAAAATAAATTGCACAGTGAAATTTCCCATTCACTAGCCGCTGTCCCGCCCAAAGTCTGACGCCATAGAGAGCTGATGGTGTAAACGCCGGTGTATTTTTCATTCACGAAATTTTTTTATCTGTGTCTGTACTGATGTGTTTTTCTGTTTTTTTGCTGTCTTTTGACTGTTGAAATGGCACTGTGCTTTACCCTGAAGGAGGCAGCCAGTCATTTGTAGCTGTGTGGACCGATTGACAAAATGTGTACTTGAAGCTGTTTTGGATAAATTTAGGTATCTGGACTTTGAACTTGAACCATGCCGATACACTCTAGCGGTAAGCAATTCTAACGGAATTTATAGGTATCGAATGTCTCACATCACGCCAACCTTTGCTGACCTGCCGAATTCCGCCTTTAAAATAGTCTATTCTTGATTTTACAGGACTCGTAAACGTGACGACGCCAAACGGTCTCCTTTCTCTCTGAGGATAAGTAGTGAGTGTTTCTCCAGTATATCCGAATAATACTGTGTGTCTACATTTGCAGGTGGCGCGGTCTTTATTGAGTTGAGGACACATTCTGCGTTAAATACAGATAGAACACACAAGTGTCGAAACCCCGTTTTTTAGGGAGAGCAGTATATGATCCTGAGTTGTGTGTCTTAATAATCAGTTGTATTTTTATATTAGTTTTTGAAGTTACTTTCCCGTTTCTCTGGAGGAACTGTGTATTTATGTATGTATGTACGTTTGTATGTATATATGTATGTGTGCGTTATTATTCGTAGTAGTGGTAGTAGTAGTATTGTTGTTGTTTATTAAAGTAATAGTAATTGTGATATTAGCATTATTCTTATAGTGTTTAATATTTTAAATCTGAATCTTTATAGCCTACATATTACAAAATTGTGTTGTTGTTGTTAGATTTAAAAGGTGTTTCAGAATGTGTTCACAACATTTTTTTCTTGTGAATCTCATAACTTCTTTTATGATACGATTTAATTCTCGCCGTCGTCCTGTATTTCGGTATTGACATGCATTGGGTACATGTGTGTTCTAAAGTCTGTCAACAAGTTGAATTTAAGGATACAGTAATTCTGTAAAACGACGAAAGGCGTGTATGACTAGATATGCCAATACAAATAAAACGCAATTCGAATATTTTTCAGGGACCTCTGAGACAATTTAAACTACGCAGTGTCAATTGCGTATTTGGTGATTTCTATTGCATTTCTCTTTTCATATAAAGAAAGACTAAATTGAACCCAGTGATTGAACAAAATTATTAGTAAAAATAGTCATTTTCATTTCATCTTTAATCTTTCTTCTGATGACATGTAAAGTTTCTTGTGAAATTAGTATTATGTATTCGTAGATTGTATGATATGTTATACTGTTTTATAACCAATGTAATCTATAACCCTGGCATAAACCTAAAGGAAGTAATTGACAGCATAATTTTGGTTTTGAAATGTAATCTAAGCAAAAACAAAGGTAAATAATATATTTTTATAGCGCGTGAGTTATCGGTGTTTTAGTTAGATTATATTTTGGTCAAATGTTTTCATTTTATTATTTCACATAGATATTTGCACTAAATTGTTAGCTGGATCTGATGTCATTAAATGCATACAAAAATTTAAAATAATTTCTAAAACATTTGTGCATGGGGTTGAATGAATATTTAGTACAATATTCACCCAACACGACTATTACTAAAGCTACAATAGGATTAATAAAATAAAAACAATAACATCGCTGTGATTTCATTTTCATACCAACACTAGTTCTTTATTTAACTCAAGATGAGTTTAGTTGCCTGGCTTTCCTTCAGAGATAATTCTTTGGATTCTAGTGTGAAGAAGTGTTTTTTTTTCCTGTCACTACAATCATCTGGATGAGGGTGGAGCAGGACATCATCGTTTGCATATCACGTGACGCAGTTTTGACAAATCAAATATTGCCTTCCTTTTATTCTTGAGGTGAAGCTAAAAGGTCTGTAAGAAGCGTTTGTGTTTGCTCCTTGGAAATGTGTGAGCGCAATCTTCTCAACTCCGGCTATGTTGGTTCTTTGCTGAATTTCCCCTCACCGGACTCGTTTTATTTCCCCAATCTGCGGGGCAATGGAGGTCAGTTCCACGGTCTTCCCCCAATTTCCTACAGCAGGAGAGAGGTGTGCTCGCTCCCGTGGACTTCACCAAGTTCGTGCGCATCTCCGCCACAGAGTCGCGCCTTCGGTGGCTACTCTCAACCCTTCTTTTCAAATTCAGTACCTCAAAGTACCAACCAAAACAATCAGAAGGGACCACTGGATGAATGCAGCAAATGTTACTTTCAGGATACAAACCTCAAACCAGAGGAACCAGGCAGGCAAGCGTCATCTTTTACAGGTGAGCATGGAATAACCTGTTCCGCTAACTCTGACGTGTATGAATTTTCAAACTTGGAAAGACGTTCGCAAAACTCGACGGCGCACGCTGAACTGAATTCAAGTAGCCAAGAAATTTCGGAAGGCATGAAGCAGTCGACCAACTCGGTCACAACACAGCCATCTTCAAGTAACTGCACCAGAGCTTTCCCGTCTGATGGTACGCAACCTCTTCCTCAACCTTCTAATCGTATGTCCATTGTATTTATTTATTATTTTTACTTAAATGTACGTGTTTGTATAACGTATGCAAAGTCGCATTAAAAATGTCAGGTGAATATACTTATCTTACATGTAACTCACTTTAAGATATAATTATATATCTACAATATTTCTTCAAAGCCCTCAAAATTGTTACCAAAATGACTGGCAAAATAATGCCTCAAGTGGGTATTGATGTTTAAAATATGCTCACTGTTGATATTATTTTGCTTTACTTTTGCAGGTGTATCATGGGGCCCCTCACACGTGAAATCCAGAAAGAAGCGAAAGCCGTACACGAAGCCGCAACTCGCTGAGCTGGAGAATGAGTTTATGATGAACGAATTCATTAACAGACAAAAAAGAAAAGAGCTCTCTGACAGGCTGGCCCTGAGTGATCAACAAGTAAAAATCTGGTTTCAGAACCGCAGGATGAAGAAAAAAAGACTGATGATGCGCGAGCGCGTATTTTCAGTGTTCTGAAAGAGTGGGACTGGTAGTGACCTCCACGGCAGTTCACCCGAGATTTCCCCCACACTCACACTCACCTTTTCGGAAGTCGCTCCTTTCTACGCTATCATAGGAACTCTTCAAATGCGTCAAACCGATTTCAGATTCAAAATATATACCTATATACCTCAAATGTGCTGCTGTAGTCGGATATTCAGCAGAGTTATGATATTTACATGTGTTGTTCTCTTCTTAAAAATACGTGGGAATCTGTTGGAACCTAGAAAACCCTTGTTTATTTGGAGATAGAGGAGTAATGAAAATGACTTTTATTTTGCCAAGCATGCGATTTATATGTAAACATCCAGTGTTATATCCGTTTCCTCTTTCGTAATATTTTTTATTTAATGTAGACTACCTATTTTTGATTTATGACAATTTGATCTGTACCCCAGAGATTGTATTGGAGTTTTGAAGGAAATGGATCTGTCCTTGTGTCTGATTTAGTGTCGCATGATGGTTGTATGCCGTGTATGAACCTGACTAGGATCTAAATGTAATATATATTTTTTAATCGCGCTGTAAATATGAAGGTTATGATAGTTTGGCATGTGGTGATTCTTTAAAGATACAGCCATCGTACATAATGTCCCTTATGATTACATTTTCCCCCCAAGCAGTTGGTGACCTTGGTTGTGAGGTGGGACTGACTTCCACTTGGCCACCCGCACCCCCCCCCCCCCCCCCCCTCGCCCCCACACCCGGCACCACCCGCGCGCCCCCTCCCCCAGGACAGTCGCCGATGCACCATGCAGTTGTCCTCCGTTTTTTGTCCATTTCATTTTTTTCTTTTTTTCTTTTTGGAAATAACAAGCGCCAATCTGTAGTCAAAATTACAGTCCTTTCTGTGGGATGCTGGAAAACGTGTAATCCATGCTACTTTTGTTATCCGAGTGTCGGAATGATTGTTGTACGCTGTTGTATGGTTTAAATCATGTGTATACATTGGTCATACACGCCCGTATGTTGTGTGAAACATTCAGTGTTTGTATACGCAGTACTGTATCAGACAGATGTCCCTGAGCGAGCATCTAGCCATTCTCTGGGAGTTTAAAATTTAATTGCAGACGCATGAGTCCAAGCTCAAGTTTTTTAAAAGGTGGGGAGCTGAGACAATGGGAAGGACAAAAATATTAGCATTTACATGATTATTATACAACAAAGAAATGTAAAGTTGCCATTTTTCATGAGGAATCCTGTTATACATTTCTTTTGTTGAGTAAATGATAAAGCTGGCATTTTATCAGCCGCAAAACGCGTCACAGGATTTTTATGAATGCTGTTTTCCAAATTGTTGATTATTATGCCAATATTTTTACTTTATGAATACGCTGAATGAACAGGAAGGTATTTAGCCAATAAGTGTTAGTAATTCCATAATGTGCCAGTATAATTCTGTTTTAAAAATAAATTAACAGTGTATAAGAAAATGGGTTGGGCGATCGCAATTTTTGACTTTGAAAAGATTTCTGACTACTTCGGAAGACATTACGCACTACATTTCTAACAGAACATTTGCTACACATTGAATTTCTTGTGTGCTTACACATGTTTAAAGCAGGGATACAGTAACAGCCACGCATTGCTTTTTTAAATATGCGCCATTAAAATGGTGCTTGCTCCTTCATGTTACTACAGTAACAGTTCCTGAAATAATAATAATAAAATAAAAAATAATAATAATAATTATTATTATTATTGTTGGTAGTAGTAGTAGTATTGTTGAAATAATAATAATCATAATAATCATAATAATAATAATATAAGTAAATAAAGTTACAATGTACATATATTTTATTTCATACGGGAAGCTAACTACTTCGAATTGGCTACGTACCGTTTATAATGGAATAGTTTGGGCGCCAAACGCCTGTCAGAACCAAAAAGAAGAGACGGTGTCATGAGTTTTTGTTTGTTGAAAATGTTCTTTTTGTAATATCCTTAAATGCTGCTTTACCTTCATGCAACCGTGGTTTAAGATATTGTAGAAATAAATTGCAAACAATGAAATAACCTCGTCATTTCATATTTCGATATTAGGTGATAAGTTATCTGCACGTTTCGTTCTCTACGTCTATTCTACGTCTATAAACACATTTGAAATGAAGGATTATACAATTGTCAGACTATTAAATTTTGGTGAATATGAAGTCTCCTGTGAATACATGTGTACACTTCAGGGTGTTTTCCTCCTGTTGTTTTTTCTAGTAGATTATGAAATATGATTGCTGTATAATGTAGAGAAGTGAATGTTAAAAATTAAAGTAATTCTTTGTTGTGATTTCACAGACTCTGTTCGACTTGTCGAATGCAGATGACATGACATTATTTGTATTTTAAAACAGCGTTTCTAAAACGGTTTGAGTTTGACGCTATGCTATAGTCTAAGCAAAACGCAAAAGTCGTGATCTACCATTACATTCCATATCCAATAAATGAATGCTATATTATAAACAAAATAATTTGTAATGTAATATGAAACCCTATGCTTGTATTTGTGACAAAAGATGTTCCAAGACTACTTACACTTACATATTCCTAATGTCCAGCACGATATGAAAATTTACCAAAAAAATCAACAATACACACACAGATGCAGTTACATGTTCCCAAATTAAATAAGATGCCCCAGATTCGGTTAATTGAGACATAACGTCCAGAAATATCACAGTTAATGCCTTCACCTGTAAACGTTACCTTTTCTCACCATTGTTAAATTGTTAAATATTTTGTGATGAAGTAAAGAGGTTTTTGTTTTTATATATGAGCACATATCACGACCATTGCATGCAACTCTCACTTCGTTAGTGACCCATTTAGCTAGACCACGAGGTCGTGTATTAGTAACCCTTCAAGGTCTTTCAGAAGATATCTGACTGAAAATAACTGACTTGGAGTGGGAGGAGAGCTTTGCCAAAACGGCACATTTACCCGTCCTTGCGAGATTAATTTCGCGTGATTTTCAGAGCGATTTATTCATTGAATCATCGTAGCTTGAAAACGGACAAACGAGGAATGACGTTGCTTTTTCCATCCGGCGACCCTGTTTTATGAGAAGCCTGCCGGAGGGCGCCCGCTCACGCTCTCCACATACGGAAAGGCGCCATGACAAAGTTAAGGTCAAGTTAACGTCTTATCTTGCGTTACAAAATTCACTTCTACACTGCCCCCGTTTAACCAGCAATTTGCTCCAGTTTACTTTAAATAACATCTAAACGCATTTCTCCTCGTTTTCACGAAGTTGCACTCTGATGAATACGTTGAAAGATTGCTACATAATGTATACACACTTCCGTGTATATTGCAATGTACGATACATATGTATACATCTAATAATGAATCCATGTATATATATGGACCCAAATACACACACACACACACACACACGCACACACGCACGCACTCACGCACGCATGTTCGCACTACTGAATTCCTGCTCTAAAGGTGTCTTAATAGATATTATTTAAAGACCATTTTCTTGGCTGAATATTACTTTAAAATGACTGCGTCGGTATAATGTTATTTTATATTACATTATTTCATATAACATTACATATATACAATGGTGCACTAATAATGAAATAAATAAATAGTGTTTTAAATTTGTATGTGGGAAATTGTCAATATTGTTGAAAAGTGATAGTCAAAAAAAGAAGGGAGACAATTCAAAGGGATTCACCCGTAATTTAACTGGCATGAATCCTTTAAATGTGCCGTAATTTAACTGGCATGAATCCTTTAAATGTGCCTATGGTATCCCATATTTCCTTCGAGACAGAAGAAAACTACAATGGCAAAATAAAAAATATTTCTTGGTTAAACAAGTGGTATCCTTTCAATTGTGTCCTAGAAAACGCCCGGGCTGATTTCGGCAATGTCGTCAGCCGACTTTTCCCCCCGTCCAAATTATCTAACACTATGAGTAAACCGCTTCCCTTTGTCTGTGCAATAAAATGATTTGACTGCTGACCGTTACTGTCGATTGCTGGGCCTCGCCGTCTCAGACCGCAGACGTTCAAAGCCAGGAGAGTTGTTTTGTACTTGGCAGTGTGATCCCCTTCCTCACCAATTCATTATGGAAGTAATCGGACTTTTAATTGCTGCTGCGGACTTGAGGAAACGTTATACTGCAACTATGGTCAAGATAACGCCCTCCGACTGCATGAATAACACGCCTCGGTAAAGTAGCTTTTTCTGTTTCTTATCTTGTTTTGATCATGCGTGAAGTCCATTACCAAATGAACGCAACTGCTCTATCTGAGGAAGCTGTCGGGTGAAATAAATGAAAACAGAAAGCATTCAAAGGCCGAGACTCGTTACAGGCCACTAAAAAACGAATTGCAATATGCTAGTATGGGATGTAATTGTTGGCGTTCCTTTTCTTTCTTTCTTTCTTTCTTTCTCTCTCTCTCTCTGTCTTTCTTTCTCTTTCTTCATTTTTCTCTATCCCCTTTTCTCAAGTAAAAGAGTTGTTTACTTTCAGTTCTTCATTTTTCTTTAAGAATAAATTCTTCATTAGGACTCATAATGAGCAGTGTATGTGCATACTTTAGTAAAATCTTGAATTATCTGCTTATCGAAGCAAAGGGCCGTTTGGTGAATAGATAGTACTCCAAAAGGTAAGCCAAATAAAGAGCACAATATTCATGATTTCTTGATGGTATATTTATCAATCTTACGTGACGAATATATTGTACTCCTATTCGTTTAAAATAGTCACAATTATAGATATATATGTATATAATGTCTATTTTTGTGCAATAGTTTGGCCATTTGAGCTGTGTAGTACCATTAACTTGAATTTTACACATATGACCCAATATTTAGGTTGTTTTGGGCATGCCTCGCCTTTTTTATGGGGTTGAAACTGTTTATCAATTTCGATATTATGAAAAATACTCACATACATACGATTCCATTATACGATTGAAATGTGTTATACTTATTTGTGCCATTGTTGCATTGTGTCGACGTCTATTTCTGTTTTAAAAGACAGATCATCTCATTTATTCATTTACTTACTTATGTATTTACTATTATTTACACTGGGACTGGTCTTATCAGGTTAGGACATGAGGCGTTTCGGATGAAACCCTGTAGCTATAATGTTATGTAAGGATGTTTGAAAGGTAGCTGTTAAAAGCAACAGCTACAAAAAGGCATATAAATTGATTGTCGGGCGAATCATGGACGAACTACGTCTGTAACCCTTATGAAATTCTATATATGCTTTTATTGGTCAAAGAAACAACTTTAGATGTATCAGATTTACTGCCAAAAGCGTAGGATTTGCAATTGTAGTCCGCATAGATTCGCGCAGAGAACCATAAGATTTAATATTTCAGTGATTGTTTACTCATGTCTAATTCGTGGGGGAAAGTAAGATTTACGTTGGGGTCTCTGCAAGAACTAGGCAACCAATGAACGGACTTGTACGCTCACCCACGAGTTGCTCATAGCTCCTAATGACTGATATTGATATATGGTAATTTCTTTACCGGATCACATGACACAATTACCTCAAGAATCGATCAAGATGAATTGCACGTCAGCCTACGTTTCCGATTTTTTCCCTCTCACGGGTGCTGTCCACACGCCTATAGTGCAATAGATGGACAAAGTTTAACACACTCACGCCGCCAGTTCCTACTCGCAAACGCAAACAGACGACATGACGGAGTATG
Organism: Megalops cyprinoides; assembly: GCF_013368585.1. Classification (NCBI taxonomy): domain Eukaryota; kingdom Metazoa; phylum Chordata; class Actinopteri; order Elopiformes; family Megalopidae; genus Megalops; species Megalops cyprinoides. The sequence goes on from NC_050593.1 coordinate 34,726,430, forward strand.
ATGACCGCAGCAACTGTTCGTCAAATATGTATCTGCCAAGCTGTACGTACTATGTATCGGCACCTGATTTTTCGTCTGTTTCGTCGTTTTTACCTCAGACGTCTTCGTGTCAAGTAAATTTTCCTTATTCCTCCAACATAGCTCAAGTCCAACCTGTTCGAGAAGTTGCTTTCAGAGACTATGGACTCGATCACGCAAGCAAATGGCATTACAGAGGCAATTACGCTTCCTACTATCCGACGGACGAAATAATGCACCGAGATCTCATGCAGACATCGAGCAGAACGGATATGATATTCAAAAATGATTCTGTGTACAGCCACCACGGCGGCACGAACCCGTCTTGTAATTTCTTCACGAATGTCGGCAGAAACGGAGTTCTTCCCCAAGGGTTCGACCAGTTCTTTGAGGCAACTAACGCCAGCACCGATAAGCCGAACTCCGAGCCACCGAAAGCAAAGGCAGAGACGAACGCGCTCGGAGATGCGGAATGTAATAAACTATCTCCAGAAAGCTCAGAGCAGGCGAAACGAGACCCAACTGAAAGCATAGACGAGGACTCCTCTCTATCAAACAGCGCGGAAGAAAAGAACAGCGGCCCAAGTAGGTACAAACATTAAACGGGGGTTAGAGTACAAGTCCGCTGTTTTGTCAGTCTGATTTTACGTGCACCTTTATAAGCATACAAAGATTTTTACATAGCCTATAAGATTTGCTTGAGTGTTGTAAAAAATATTTACGATGGGAAACAACAGTTTAGGTGGCCTTCAGCGGGAACACTGATGTGTAATACCTGTCCACTTCCCCATTAGAAATGAATCAACTGTTCATACACTTGGTTGCTTTGAGGAATATCGTGGGCAGTTGTTGTTACTTTAGTTTATTCCCCGTGTTTTGATGTGTAAATTTAGTAATTAAGGTCAAGAGACGTGATCATTGCGATATAGTTGTGTTTGGGGAGATTATTTCCTCCTGCACGAGTCGATAATATAGCTCATACAAGGGTTCAAAGACCTAGAAATCATTTAAAAGCCGCTGTTTTGTCCATGTGTTTGTGTGTGTTGGGTCTTTTTCTGTTGCAAGATTTTATATGAAGTAATGCATGTTCTTTAATGTGGCTAAAGAGGGACCAGCAATAGCACGTGCAATACTGTGATAAATAAAAATTCGATGCTTCTCTTTGTAGGTTTATCAAAGTCAAGGAAAAAGAGATGTCCCTACAGCAAATACCAGATCCGAGAACTTGAACGAGAATTTTTTTTCAACGTGTACATAAACAAAGAGAAGCGGCTCCAGTTATCAAGAATGCTAAATTTAACGGATCGACAAGTGAAAATCTGGTTTCAGAACCGAAGAATGAAAGAGAAAAAACTCAATAGAGATCGTCTTCAGTATTTTACCGGGAATCCGTTATTCTGACGTTCGATTTTAGGCGAATTCGCAGGTCACATCGGTGACCTCCACAATGGAGTGGCTGTGGCTTGTGAGTGCTAGGACGCTTCATACAAAGGATTTACACGCAGACACGTAGGTACTATGAACACTTGGGATATAAAAATTGTCTGCGATTCTATGCAAAAGTTTTGCTACAAAGACTCCTGCCACAAGAAAACAAACGGATTTAAAGCAGATGGATTCATCTAAAGTCACTAATAAGTGAATTATCCAACAGAGTTAGAGCAGTAAGGACATTGTGACAATCTCCGTTCGTCCTCCCTCTGTTTAGATGTGAAATATCACATGAAGTGTAACTGATGTGTACCTGTTCCTTCTATTTATTGCATTTTATTTGGTTAATTTGATTGAATACCGAACAATATTGCATCACGCAACAAATAATTTGATTACAGTAATCAATATGTAATTTTATAACTTTAGGCCTATCTATATGCATTTATTTCTCAGACGCATGTGATGTATTGAACTATTAAATGAAACTAAACATCACAAATGTTGTATTGTAATGGGTTACTTCCAGAAATTCAAATATCCTCTGTTTCAAGCATATACAATATGCAACTTGGAGTGTGAACGTATTTGTGTGAGTGGCGCGGTATCACAAATTTAAAGTTTTAAGATGATTTTTAGGTTTAAGTCTACGTGTTCAAAGAAGGCCAGCCGTAAGACTGAAATGGTGTAAGTTTTAATGAAATTAACATGGCAGAAAGCCGAACCTCTAGCAGCTTAACGGATGCGTGAATGTGGGAGCGCCATTCGGAGACATTTGATAGTTACTGCTTAAGAAAACCGCATGAATACCTTGTGAGAATGAATTTTATAGACGATTCTGTGTAGAGGTAGAAGTATTTTCTTTCTTCCGTTTAGTAAAGCTTGAGCCGTCTAGACAACACAATAAAAACTAGCTGTAAATGTCTAAATAGGGGTTATTTAACCTCTTGAATATGCCCACCGCATTTTTTGGGCGCAAAACGTTTACAGGATTAAGAGCGTTTAAATGTTCGATAATGCGCTGCGTCAGAAATGTGAAAAGTACAGTGCGGCAGTTAGAAGTATTAAACCGAAATACCGTTTACATTCTTGCTCGTTAGGAAATCATTGATTGCAGCCAAAGTAAAGGCCTTTTGTGAATATATAACAATGTTACTTCTATTTTGAACACATTGTTAGATAAAAATATTTTGTATTTTGGCGTTGAACTTCCGTAATGTCAAGGTCGTCACCTTTAACCTATGTATATAGGCGCCTTTTGGCTGTTCTCTTGGCAAAGTGACACGCGTTACAAATGTCTGCAATGCAGTCCAAGACGGCCATAATGCAGTGGTTGTGCAAATGATCAAAGTGTGTATGCGCGCGCACGTGTGTTTGTGTGTGTGTGCGCGCGTATGTATACATATATACATGCATAATGTATTTGCGTTGTTGTGTGTTGAAACAAAAAATGTGTGTAACTTCTTAGATTACATCCATAAGTGGCGGTGAGATGTAGCGGTAGCTGTGTGAGGTTATAGAGCAGATTTGCCTCAGTAGGTATCTGTTTTAATTAATAACAAGTAAAATATAAACAATGTAAGTCGCGCTGGATAATAACCTTCTGTAATGTAATTATCCGACACGGGTCATTAAATAATCGTGTAAGATACGATGGAAGCCAACATGAAACAAGCTCCTTTCGCCGTACTGCTTCCATTGAGTGACCACGCCAGAAGTCACGTAAAATTGTACAAAATAACTGAAATATGTTGGTGGTACTTACTGTACAAACCATTAGACCAACTGCTCACCGCTCTCAAATCACTGCGCGTTTAATGGGAAGTTGAAATGTATTTTAAATGTTTAAATTGATATAGGACCTCATTGTGATCAATTTATGTGCGTATGCATCTCTTTAACCCGATACAGATTTTTTTTCCCAATCGATGGTGTTGTGCTCTTTCCCTCTTGCAATAACAAGGACTTTATTTTAAACCTCATTGGAACAAGCTGGGCTCCATTTCCAGATATTTTCCATTTTCCACCACACGAGGGCGTACCTCCTACCACTTTGATTGAAATAAACATCCAGTTCAGTAACTGTGGAATTATGATACTGTTATTATGACTATTACATTTTGTAGACGCAATTTTAATTTTAGGACACTATTGGACTAACTTCTATTGAGTCATTGTAGCTTTAGGCACAGTGTTTATTAATATTTTAATGTAACAGAATACATCATACGGAAATCTAGATATGTGACTTTGCACTGATATGGAGAGATTAATTTCAGCCAAAAGGGTTTTTGTTTTAATTTTGTTTTAGACAGTGGCTGCAGTCTTCACACTTTTTAGGAACGAAATTATTATTCATAAGATAGAAAGACATAATGCAATGCTACAGATAGTTATCTTTAAAAAAATAAGATAACCGGCCTTCATAGGTGAAGCATATTCCATTTACATTATGGGATAAATTTAATATTGTGGGGTAGTTTTTTTACATTTACATTTTACATTATACATATTTTACATAATTTTAACAAAAGCGTTTCTTATTTCTAGACCAATGCAAGTCAGGTAATGGCTTTCAGAAAGATAAATTGAAAAAAAAAACTCTTCAATATATAAAAAACTATTCAGTTTACAACTATATATAAATGTATATATATATATATATATATATATATATATATATTCTCTAGTTCACTTCAGTATTGAGTTCGATATTTGAGGGTGTATAACAGAAGCATATTCTGTCACAAATATGTGTGTGTGATAGTATTTAACTAGTAAATAGTATTTAGTAACGGGATAGTATTTAACTACAATATTCATTTGAATAATCGCTATCGGACGTGGTGAATATGCTCGAATGAATTTATCCCGGAAGCTGTGGGTTATTCCTGAGAAATTAATTTTTATTCATAGTCTGAGTTACAAATAAACATTTAATTCCTTAATAAAAGTACAGTTTATTAAGCTTGGTTGTCGGTGAAGTCGCCCGTATTTTGTTTCGGAAGAAAGAGGAAGGTAGTGTTGCCTTTGAACTGTATTTGAAGACCCAGCCGGTTCATTCCTTGGAAATAATTTTTTTTTTTTTTTGGACAACAATTTCTTGTGTTCTGTTACACAAATTCTTGTGTTCTGTTACACAATTTCGAGTTGATTGCTCTCACTGTGCACAAGCTGTATATGCGATGTATAACGTCTAAAAGCGTATTTGGAATATTTCGACTTGAATATCTTGTATTCTAAAATCTTAATATCTTTAGTTTTTACGCAATTATAATGTTAACCTTATCCAGACATGTAGATATGTGCTACCCTCTACAATCAGATGGAGGATCGTTTCTCTCATTTCCTTTCCGAGATATATAAAAACAGGGAAAAGTAAACGCAGGCCGAGTCCCACGCCAGTAGAGCAGTGGTGTGAAATATATAGCCAATAATATAATCATAGCAAACAGTATAATGTCTGCATAATTATGTCGTATATATGTATACGCCAACATCCAATTGTTCTTCCCACACTGACTGTCGCTTTCTTTTGTTTTTGTACATATGTTAGTAAAAAACAGTAATAATAATGAGTTCTCTCCTCCACCGTTTGTTTTGAACTTGTTTCCTGTATCATGCGGTTTCTTCCCGAGATTAGTGCTGAACACGATCTATTGTTTTTATACTGTTGGTCGTGTAGTATTTATAGTTTGTGATTTGTTTAGGCCTGTAACACTAAAAAGAGCCCGTCTTGGATTCCCTTCAGAAGGCCTGAGCATAAACAAACCGTGCTGTGGCATGGAGGGGTACGGGGGAATGTCTCTCTACTTTCCAGAGCAGAATTGTTGTCGTGTAGCTCGTCCCTGGACTATCGGTTTCTCTAATATTGTGTTGTTTGAATCACTTACAGCTAACCCTACATATTGGGGAAAGAGGATGGAACTGCAATACTTAATATATACAAAAACAGAACAGTTCTTACAAAGACAGAGCAACTCAGACATTTGGGAAGTATTTATTGTTAGTGATATAGTACGGTAAACTTGAACATGCATGTCTTTACACGTTTGTTCAGAACGAAAGGGTTTCACACAACAAGGACCAACGTTGTTTCATTTTCTGCATGCAGCGGTGTCTGTACCATATTGTACGATTGTACTGTGTCTGTACCATCTGCACGATTTCTCCTTTATTGTGTATCTGCCGTTTTGTTCAGAATATGGTTACAATTTTCAGTATTGACGCCAGATTTTAAGACCGCAGGCATTTTGTATATTACAGGATGGCCCCTTATTTTTCAAATAAATACATTCTTAAAAAGGAAAAAAATAGGCTGGGCACTGCAGTCATTTACAGGAAAAAATCAGATCATCAATAGTGTTTCAACCATCTTACAAATTTAAATCTATTAATCTAATCCTTTACAAAATCACAATTGATTTGTTAATAAAACAGATGAACATCTCCTTTAACTGGGGATATAATTCTCTGAAAATCGTCAAGAGCAAGAAAATTACCAGAAAGCCCTTGAATGTAGATTAGAAATATATCGATCGCACTTATTCTCTTTAATATATATTAATAAATTCAGTAACCTTTGATACTCCGACGGTGTCAGGCTAAAATGCTTTTACTTAGTCTATAACTCATACTTACGTTCATCCCAGAATTATAACTGAAATGGCTTAGTTCATGGAAATATAATGAATTCAAACTCTAATCCAAAAGTATTTACCCGTGCACTTCAGCGTTGCTCTTTAGACAAGCGCCACCGTTTCTGAGTGCTCGCTGCTTGTATAAACAAAACCCATTTGTAACTCAAGATGAGTTTTCCATCTGTTTGACCTAAAACCGCATACTCATTCCAATAGATTAATACAGAAAGGCTTCAAGAATTATTTTCTATCTTGAACTTGAATTGAGTTTTGTTATTGACAAAAGAGTTGTTTACAGGCGTACCTTGGCGTCGCGTGTATTACATTAAATTCAGCAAGCCCTCTGAACATTTCGGCTATATTCTTTTTTTTATTTTATGAATCCGGCGAAAAGGAGCGTTTCATGCTCAAGTTGTATTTTGCCAGTCTTAGAATCAATTTCAAGTACGCGTCCTGGGTGTCGCTGTCGACCGCTTCTGAGATTCCAATTAAGCGTAGTGCACCACGTGACGCCGAAGGAGGCCGCGTCTCAAGGCCATTTTCAAATTTCATTGGTGAGGTTGTCATGTGGTCGCGGAGAGGCATCTTGAGTAGCACGGGGATTGTTTTGCTAGATATGTCAGCCTACAAAGGACATCTCTCTCTTCTCTTCTTTAAAACCTCTCCAAAATGTCATTTCCAAACAGCTCTCCCGCTGCAAATACTTTTCTGGTAGACTCTTTGATCAGTGCGTGCAGAACTGATAGTTTCTACTCCAGCAGCAGCATGTACATGCCGTCCAGTGCAGAGATGGGAACTTATGGAATGCAAAACTGTGGACTTCTGCCGTCTCTCGGTAAAAGGGGAGAAGTTAGCCACCAAACCATGGGCATGAACGTCCATTCTTATATACCTCAGATCGATAACTGGGCAGATCCGAGCAGATCGTGCAGAATAGAGCAACCTTCTACTCAGATGCCCACTTGCACGTTCTCACAAAACATAAAAGAAGAAAGTAACTGCTGCATGTATTCCGACAAGAGAGCAAAGGTCAGCTCGTCCGACATCCCCACGTACGCTAATCTGATTCCTGAATCTTGTTCTGTTGATGGTCCAGAAATTCCCGTTCCGGGGTATTTCAGACTGAGCCAAACATATGCACCTGGAAAAAATCAGGACTATAGCCACGAGACGAGTCCAAACACAATCTTGCAATTGAACAGAGTTGCTCCAAAATCGCAACTGTCTTCTCTGGCCGAGGTGGAAAAGAAAATAAACGACATTCAGACCGACCAAGAGACGGCCGAGGCACCCACCCGCGTGGAAAGCCCAGATCCAAAGTCGAGTTCGCAGGAGGAGAAGAATTGCTCCACTGAAGCGTCTGCCTCCAGCCCTGAATCGCAACAAAAGGAAGCGAAAGGTGGGTATCATAAAAGGATCCTTCGCGTCGCGCTGTAATACGAACGCTCCAGCATCATAAAAACCCAGTATAAAACACAAACAACCCTAAAGTCGTAATGTTTAATGAGAGCCTTACTCGAGTTGCAGTAAAATGCTTTTACAGGGAATGGATGGGCTTCCACCACGCCGTTCTGCTGCATGAGTATCTGTGTCATTGTTCGATTTTAGTTGGCTGTCTTATATTTTTATCTAATAATACAATCGTGAGTGTATTCGATATTTGTAATTTAGAGTAAATATGAGGAGTTTAAATGAGGAATTTCTTCATTCCTCATTTAGTGGGTAAAGCCGTTTTGGAATGCCATTACAGTTTGTGTTCGACCTTCCTCCGTTCGTGCAGCTTTGCTGGTAGTACAGTTTCTTTAGCAATTTTTACAGAATTTTTTTTTGAGTGAAAGAGTGTTTGGTATAGCCAGCATGCATTTCTTTGACCGCCGGTGTGCCGTGTTAAAGCATAAGGTGGGAAGAGTGAAGACATTACCGTTTCGTGAACAACTAAAATAATCAAAATAACTAAAATAAATACGGAAATATATCGTATTTTCTACTGGAACAAACATTACTAATAAACATCGTTCCTTAAATTAATGTGGTTTGAAATTCTGGCTGACTCACACTATGTTTAATAGTATGTAGCTCATAATTGCTACGTAGAAGTGTGTGGGCTTGTGCATTCCTGAATGTTGAAATACAAGTCCGATCTGGACTGGATTTAAAGTACACATTTTAAGGAAAATAAGGTTAGGTGTATTATATTGTCTAATATATGAGGAACATTTACATTTGACAGAAAAGCTTACGCGAATTTTTAAATGGTGCAATATTAATAATTCTGCCATAATATGCAAATGTTTGACATTCAGCAGTGATTGTGCCATTTCTCATAACGTTACTTGTTTTATCCTTTTTTCAGAGCGTAAAAATGATTCTCCGACAAGCAATTGGTTAACCGCCAAAAGTGGTAGGAAAAAAAGATGCCCCTATACAAAGCACCAGACACTGGAATTAGAGAAGGAGTTCTTATTCAACATGTACCTGACTCGAGAGCGCCGCCTGGAGATCAGTAAAAGCGTCAACCTTACCGACAGACAAGTCAAAATCTGGTTTCAGAACCGCAGAATGAAACTGAAGAAAATGAGCAGGGAAAACCGAATTCGAGAACTTACCTCGAACCTGACTTTCTCGTGAGCGTGTACACGAATGTATCTTTCTACTCTAAAACATTATACCACTCTCTCCGCAGAACGATGAACTGAGGACATTGTGTTTTTTTTTTCTTTTGCTTTCCACATTCGGAGACTGTGACTTATATTTGCTACTTAATATTTTACTTTTTATATGGTATGCTATTTACTTGATTGTATTCCACAAGTGTACATTGTGTAATTTATTCATTTTTCACCACAGGGTAACGACGGACTGATTTGCATAGGTGTTAAATTATTATAATGCTCCAGTGTTTTTCGACAAATACATCATGGTTCTAGAGGTTTAATATTTCACCACCATTATTTTGAACGTGGAAGCGTATTAAGTGTTGGTGAGTAATTGCTCATAAGAGTAGAGTATTCCGTAAGGGTAGGATATTCCATTTTCTCATTCTGAATCTTTAAAAAAAGTTTTTGTACGTTAATTGTGGTAAGCCTTGTTAACATATGGGTGTGATTTAATGCATGTTTTGTGGCATGTACCCTGCAATAAATTAAATTTGGCCAAATATTTAACTGTTGTGCTTTTCGTTTTGTAACTGCATCTGTAGCCCATTTAATTCTGGCAATATTATGCCGCTGCGTTCACCATCACCGTGCAATCATTCGTATACGAGCAAAATGGTATAGTAAACCAAATAAGAAAATATTAAACTGGGCAGGGAATCTCAAACTATACGAAATAGTTTGAAGTGTTTAGAGATAGCTGAGGTAGATGTATGATCTTAACCCATAGCATTGCGAAACGCAAGGATTTGATATTATTGAAAGTTTCGGTCAAATAAGATGGTCTTCACGCGCACTTCTTTCACCAGCTGTCGTTTCGCTGTTGGTGCTGTTATTTGTTCATATTTTGTCTTGTTAAACACATAATATTTGAGGTCGAATTTATTATTTATTTTAACTTTAGTTTCATGTTTGAATACCAGTTTTACTTACTGTACTTATATCGTTTTGCTTACTGTATATATTAGATTAATATTAGACATTAGATATATTAATATTAATATTGGAATATTAGATATCAAGAAGATTTCAGTAAATTGCACAATCCTGAATATCGACCATGTCCAATGTTATAATTGTTAAGATCTTAAAAACGATTTCTACTAAAGTAGGTAGAGCTGTATTCTGCCTGAAGCCAGATCGATGACGAAAAATGCCATTACAATCATGTGCAACTAGAACTAAAACACGGGTGAACGTGTTACTCTGCCAAAAGTAAAAACCTTCAGGCCTTGAAAATTAAATAAAAAGGCTGGGCAGGACTTTGGTTCAAACATCGAGATATAAGAAAAAATATCCCCCATCACACAAGCACACAGATACACGTTTTGTCATTTTATTTTTTATTTTATTTTGCGATTTATTTCAAAAGAATTTTACGCATTTCACTACTTTGTCTGTTCCGCAAAGTCAAGCACAAGTTGGCCGGCTCGTCCTTTCCGTGGGAGGGATAGCGCCAGCGTGACCGCTTCCTCACAGCGTAGTTTCAGTTTTGCAAGTTAATGTTTTTTTTTTTTTTACAATATTTGTAAATTTCATCCTACCAGCACATCAGTACTACGAACACAGCATGATCAGTAGGTTGAAATATTTAAACTTTTCTCCCCAAAATCCAACAAAAGGCTTGCTTGCACTTGTACGTGGAGTTGAATGGTCGACTCCAGATACCAAATTGTCGAGAAAGTGCAAGAAATGGAGAAAATATTTTGCAGATCGCGGTCACCCATTACTCAGAACAGTTTCATTTTGTTACAGAGCTCGTTTTATTAAGGGCACATTAATGTATTGCCTAATCAAACGCACCTCGTAAAGATTTTATTGATAGACATAAAAATATTACGGCGCTTCTCTTGATAAATACAATCAGTACACCAAGATTACTTTCTATGCCATATATACACAAGCACCTGAGCAAACTGGAAAATACTCTTTTGCGAACAAACACTAAATGAATATAAAATACACAAATCCGTAAAACAGCGTCATTTTTTATTTTATAGCATGTTATTGCGTTTATTTTACGAGGAGTTACTACTCAGTAGTCTATAAAAATATTTACAAGCGTGGAGTGCACAACATACCTTATGTCGATTTCTTTCAAGACTTTACACACATCTGAAATAATTTGCCAAAGCATCAATGTTGAGTGGAGCTTATATGACATTAATGGGTGTATCCATTTTTTCCACGTAAAGAAATAGTCCCGGACCACAATCTGCTGAAGTACACGTATAAACACTCAGACTCAGTTAGTATCTAACAGATTAAAGTTAGGTTTCTTTCTTACAGCTGTCCCGTCGATGTTTGTTGAAGTAAACATTAAAATTAAACACACTGTTATCTGCGGATTAATTTACTGAAGCTATTGGTAAATATGACCACGTGATTCACGTAACCAATCACTGCGGATGAAGCCAGCAAAAATACTATGATTGTTCTGTGGGAAGGTATCTGTAGCAGTGTAACATTTTATATGACTGCGAGGGGATACGAAAATGTCGACCAGTAGTGCACTTAGTAGTTATTATGTAGACTCTCTAATAGGACATGAATCAGAGGACACGTATGGACCCCGCTTTGTCCAGGGCTCGCACACTGCGACCTCAAGGCCATCAGGTGTAGGAAATAATGCTGATTTTTCTCCATGCAGCTTCACACCCAAACCCGCTGTCTTCCCCACGTCTTGGTCCTCCGTTCACCCACCGTCCAGCGCCGTCTCCGGCATTTTCCATCATTACGTGCCCCAGTCCCACCATCCAGCCGCAGACAGCAGATACGCTCGCTCCTGGATAGACCCAGTCTCAGACTCCGTTTCCTTCCCCGGTTTCCATCCAAGCAGTCGGCATTACGGGACAAAGCTCGAGAGCTCGCCGCCGGAAAGAACTGCGTGTTCCACCGCTGAAGCTCAGCCTCCGGTCGCGCCCGACTATGCGTGTGGAGCATCAGAGCCACCGGAAAGCGACGATAAAGCGACCAAAGACTCGAATGGCAGCGATATTTCGAGTCACAGTGAGCCCAAAGAAGAGAAGCAACAGCAACTTGACCCAAGTAAGTAAAACAGATTACACCCTTGATTTACAGCCTTAGAAAATGTACAAGCAAGGGTGTGTAAAACTGAGGCTTTTACTAACCTATAAAAGTGCCCGTGCTCTTACTATAATGTGAAAACAAACTATATTCACAGCTGCACATTTCAGTATTTTGATTGGAAGAATGAATAGTAACTGTGTTCACCATTTTAGAGGTAGTTATGAAGTTAACTTTGTGTAAACCAATCCATTGTGTGTTTCAGCGGGCAGTCGCATATCTGATTGTCTCCCCTGGCATTTATTAATTGTGTCTTCATTTTTTTGACAGGCAACCCAGCAGCAAACTGGATTCATGCACGTTCTACCAGAAAGAAACGGTGCCCTTACACCAAATATCAGACTTTAGAGTTGGAAAAAGAATTCCTGTACAACATGTATCTGACGAGGGATCGCCGTTACGAAGTTGCTAGAATCCTCAGTTTAACGGAAAGGCAGGTAAAAATCTGGTTCCAGAACAGAAGAATGAAGATGAAGAAGCTGAACAGGGAGAGGGGTAATAACGACCATCAGTGACCAAACCACAGGCTTATCGCTCGAAAAATGGACTGTTGCGTCTTCCCTCTTTCGTGTGTATAGTAACCTACCAAGTATATAAGCTAGAAAAAGGCTGAAAGTGGAGACTGTGTATCAAACATTATTATCCCTGTAAATTGTACATAATGTTCGTGGAAAAATCTGCACATATGTTTTTTTTTTGTTTTGTTTTGTTTTGCTTTTTACATAAAAATAAACGTTGAGTCTTGCATTACACATTGTGATCTCCAAATTAAATTAGAACGCGATATTTTTAGCGGGTCATTAAAGATGTCCTTCGACAAAGGCCTCTCGCAGACGCTCAGCTTTACATCGTCAGGTTTTCTGAAATTCTTCAGATATATGTAACTTATGCGAGACACATACGTTTTACTACTTTTGCGTTAAATATTCCCAAATAGTGAAATATTGTCAACTTAGACAAAAATACAATATTAATAAGCCTTTACCAATAATACTGCATCCCCGTAGGTCACAAACGGCAGAATATTATATTTTAAAATACTAGTCATGAAAAGATTAAGGGCGGATACAACAAATTCAGAAAATATTTTTTCACTGCTGAAATCAGCATGTGTTGATCCAGCATGTGTTTACTTACACTAACAGTTTATCACACCTTTAATATTATTTTTCTGTATATGTAAATTATATATTATATATCTGTATATAGTAACTATTACATGAGAAACAGACATTTATTCCAAGTCTGAAATTAAGCATTTCATTGTATATTAGTGTAAGATATGTTTAGTGTGTGTGCATGCGGGCGTGTGTGTGTGTGTTTTCCATTATTTACCTTTATTTAAAAGGCCAATAAATGCATATTTTGTCAAGCTAAAAGCTAAACTATCTACATTTGATTGCATACTATTTTAAGATGATAGTAGGCCTAGACATGCATTCATGGCATTTAGGCATTCGGTAATGGGGAATTTTGACATGAAATTTTATATTCATGTTCTAGTGACATTAAATTATGTTTTTTCTCCATGTTAGACATATACTATATTGTTTATTTTAATGACGTTTGCAGTTCGTGTCGCCAAAGTCATGCATTGCGATAGTATTCGATTTGGGGCCTAGCCGGAAAGCTGAAAAGAAAAAAATGTATTGCTAGTAACACTCGCTTCGTGACTAAATGCGGATCCGTGGTGAAGGAAACCCGTCGTACATTTTCCAGCCTCAGTTTAGGAATCCGTCGCTGGAGGATATCCGACGAAAAAGGTGTTTGTGTTTAGGAAAGGTGTTGCGGGGATCTAGACGCTATTGTCAAACCTCTACCTATAATTACTTTAAAGCAGGAAGAACTGCAGTCCAATAAAGCTATAGAGATGGCTAGACGTCTGGTCTAAATGAGTTTATGAACGAGGGCTGTAAGTGTACTCTTCTTTGAAACGGGCTTATTTGGGTGCTTGTATCTGTTGCTGACAAACAAAGATGTAGACAGTGTTCCACAGGGTGTCTGGCCGATAAATTATCCGCCTGTGCGGCCAAAGGGAAACCGGGCCCCTAAAGCAGGGAAAGTCACGTTTAGTCATCAACGCCATTCCCTGGCTGGGCCTGAGGTTTGAACTGACAACGGCAATGTTCGCCTGTCACATTTAAATATCAGCCAATGTCTCAAATGGTATATGTTTGTGTGCAACTGCATGTCAAATGACCTTAGCCGTACATTTTCGGGATTATTAGAAATGCTGTGATCCTCTGAGGCGTCAGCATCGTGTACATTTTAGCTTATATATATTTTATATATTTTAAACTCACATATAATCTAGCGTCCGTTTCGTGCAAAACATACATGTTTAAGAATGTGTGAAAGCCAAGAAATGAACATGTATCAGGAACGTTTAACGCTATTATCTTTGGAGTAGCCTAGAGGTTAGCCGAATTACTTTGTGTCCACTTGAGGGCGCTGCTGTTCCACAGAACAGCACCGTGGCCGTAGAGCCGGTGCTAGGTGCTGGATATGAAGACAGGCTGTGATGTGTTCATGTCTCTCCAGTCCTCCCAGATCCTCTGGTAAAGCGTACATGCTGCATGTTTTTTTTTTCTATCTGAGCTTTTCGTGAATTATGCTTTATTGAGCTGTTATAACATAGTATTGATCTAGGGTTGACATCACCTATCAGGTATTACTCCTTTGAGAAAGAAATGTATTGTGTGGCTGGCATATGAAAGATAGAAATAACTAGTATTCTGACCATTTGCCCCATAAAAATATAAACATTCACAATTAGAATTGAGCTTAATGGACTAAGATTGAGTTCCTATTCTATTACTTGTTTTAAAGCTTGGAATAATTAATTTATCAATTGGCCACTGAGGCAGAAACCGAGTACAATGACAAAGTATTACCAAAACAAATAAGATAAACAAACTACTTTCGTTGTGTCTTTCTTTTACCATAAGCAGTCATCTAACAACGTTATTCCCCCATCTAGGAATTAACGAGGTGGCATGAAACACATATCAGTATTCAGTCAACGGCTCAATCAAATATAATTACACGCCGATGGAAAAAAGATATATAATTACACGCCGATGGAAAAAAAGAGCAGCATACGCCATTTTTTACAAGGCCATGGTTGGAAGCTATAGTGTAATACAGTATATTCTCTCCAGGAACTGTATCCTATCCATTGAATTAGACTTGCTGTTATCTAACCAATACACCGTTTTCTATATACCAGCCTTTCTACAGTCAGGTATTTCCAATGTTTGTAACACACCTAGGACGAACGAAAATTAGAAGTAGGAGTCATGTTACATCTTACATTTTCACTGAAGACCCCCTGTCTGGGTTCCTTGTCTGTAATTGATTTAACAAAGTTATTATGAAATATCCTGTCAAATGAATAAATTAATTAATAGACTGATGGAGAAGAAGCGATAATAAATACACATAAAATCAGGAAGTGTGTTGTAAAGTCGTATGTATTAAAATAGATAAGAATTGCAGTTTTATTTTATTCCCCGGAGATATTATTAAATTAAACAGCAGGATACGGGACACCTGGCATATTCTTAGGAAACATTACTGCTACTATATTTAGTGCTTGTATTCATATTACTACCAACATAATAGTTCTTCTCTTTTCGTCCCCTTTTTCCATTTCGTTTCATTTTTTTAATCCAGCAGAGTTTAAATATTTTTTTCTAAAATGTTCTGTGAAAAATAAAACGATTCAGTCTCAAGATCCTCCTCCGTTTGATTTGGATAAATTGCAATTTTATATTTATATTTATCACATATTTATCATTTAGTAAACTCAATTCACCCGAAATTTACACCAGCTTCAGTAGCTAATGCTGCAGAGACCCTGGGGTACGTAGGCTCAAAATAAAAGGCCTCATTTATTTTCACGGTAAGCTGTAAGTAAGGGTAAAGGCCATTTTAAAAAATACAGTAATCATTCTGATGAAACAGTCGTGGACGTGCAGCGCGTACCTGTGATTGTTTCAGTTGTTGGAATTTTCCACGAGAAATCAAGCCCGACGCTCAGGTTAATATGCAAAATAAAGAGAGGTAAACAACCGAGAAAGGATGTGTGGTTATGCAAATCATTCAGCTGTAATTAAGATAGGAGTCTGAACTCCTTTGCACACCGAAAGGATATTTATTGTTATTATTATTATTATTATTATTATTGTTGTTATTGTTGTTACAGTTATTATTCGTTTATATTTAATTCGATGTATTATGCAGCATGATATACCTATTGACAACAATTAAACTATTTATTTTAAATCCCTTGTTTTTAAAATTCTACTTATGCACACATATTTCCATTTTGTATTTATTGGGCATGTGGTATGACGTGTGGTCCGCGCGCCCCTGCAGATGAATGTGTCACGCGTCTGCGCTCCTGCCTTGCGGACCGCACAGTTACGCACTTTCCCTCATCCTGTTTCACCTTGGCTTTTAGATCAGGCCTCTTTTTATCTCTCCGCGTTTACAAAGGCCCTCTTTGCCTCTGCGCGGACTATGGGTTGTCTCATTTAAGACGTCCACACTGCTTGAGATAAATAATCTGATTCATTCAGAACAATCTCGGTGGGATATTTGCCTAAATAAAACTGTTCTTAAGAGAGACTGAGTGCCTCTCGGTCGGTAAATGCATTCAGCTGTGTGGTGCAATGGATCGGTGAGGTTATTCTATAAAACACAACTGGTCGCCCAGTCGCTTGATATTTTTAAAGACTGCCGAAGGACAGCAGCTTTCAATCACAGCTGAAATGTTTTCAGTTAAGTTCTTAGGGCATAGATAACATCTTTATTTTGTCAGTCCGTGCAATGCGGAGTACAAATAGCTGGTGAGGATAGTTCCAACTCCGATTCTTCTCTTTTCTCTGGACTATAACGATACGCATTCGATGGTGTACGGCAGCCGCGCAAGCATCGAAACATCCCGAAAGTCCAGGAATTTTATCGAGGGACCGCAGCTATGGCGAGCGCGAGTTATCAGCCGAATCGTACTGGAATTACGTGTCAGAGCGCCAGCTCTAAATTTTATGTAAACGATAATTTACAGAGACAGCAGCTCTTTACGACCCAGAGAGAGGCTGGGCTGCTACAATACCCGGCCTGTAAATTGTCCGATAGTAATGCCTGCGAGAAAGCAGAACGCTTAAATCAGAACTCGTCTCCCTCTCAAATATTTCCGTGGATGAAATCTCAAGGTTGGATGTAATATGTTTCTTCCAAATCGTGCATAGATGTGTACCCTGATTCTGCAGCAAGCCTTCTTCGGTAAAGCAAATTTGGGTCGGCATCGCAAAATTAGTTTTTCTGCAGCTCTGTTTTTAAAAAATAAATTCGATTTTGTTAAGTTACGGTGATGGTGATCAGCAAAGTCAGGTTTTAATTTAAGAATGCAGTGTTCCCGTTTCAACAACTCCCACGAGAACTAGAGGCAGGCAGAAATAATTAATTCCAAACTCTGTAAAACTCGAGGCAAAATTTGCATAAATTTTCAGTAATTTTGTTTAACCAGAAAGTGGAAAATCTAGGTTTCTTGCAGCTGACATTGGGCAGAAATCTAGTTTCAGAGAAAGAGGGCAGAACGGGAAAAAAGGAACAGTATTTCTAATTTTCTCCTTTCAAGCAGATAACCGACGTGGGAGAGAGTCTAACTAACAGACATGCTGTTACAGCCAGGCCTGCTGATAATATACTTTATGAAATCACGCCTTTCAAAAAGGCTTTAATTTTTTAAAAATCGTATTTCTAAACTGGGTATAATTACTTGAGATATACGTTAAGAATGTAAAACATGTTGAAATAGTTAGGCTTTTCTATAATTAATTTGGTAAAACAATGATTTGAACGCCAGACTGAAGGTCAAGGCCTGCATTCTGTGTCTTGGCCTTTACATTATAATTGTAAATGCGACCGGAATTTCTTTATTTTTTAGTTTTATTCCTGTAAAATAATATTTATGTTAATGCTTGTTTTAGGGAAAATCAGGGTTTTACAATGTGAATTATTAATAGTGTTGCATCCGTATATTTTAATTTAATTTAAATACGTAACTTGGTTTACTACACAGTTGTAACCATTTACTGTTAAAAAGCCCCTGCATATTCTCTTTTGCGTTTTTGTTATTATTGCCATTTTCACAGTGATCCATCACATTTTGTTTGTGTAATGATATAATAGGCCCACATAAAGACATAAGTTGCAACAGGCACGTCGCAATATACGTTGCAATAGATGCAGACTGATGCAATATACATACATACACACCCGCGCGCGCACACGCACAATTTACAGTTATGATTTAGAGTCATCTTGATTCATGAAACTGTGTAAGGATCGAATTGCACTATTGCTGATAGTTTACAATAGTCTGTTTTTTTTTAAATAAGTTCGTTTAGAATTACATCATGAATTACCTTACAGACGAATATACACAGTTATCTTTGAAACAGCCAGCCTCAACGAAAAAATGTAGCACTTGCTTAATTTGATCTCCGAATTCATATGTTCTCATGTCAGATGTCTATAGTTTGATTTGTATAAGCCTACTGTTTTGTCAGAGGTTAATATTTCAGGCATATTTTGGCAGATGCTATTTATGTGATATGCCCAAACGGCTATCATATGGTAATGTTCCCTCTGATATTTTCATGCTGTAACGCCACGTCTGCATTCACACAGCCATTTCTGGCGTTTCATCAGAGACATTTTTTGCTCTCTCTTTTGTCGGCATATTTATGGATCTCTGGTTGTGCTGGAATGTTGCGTGTAATCAAACCTGATATGTTAATTCCTCCATTTAGCTGCATGCGTATGTGTTAGAATTCCATGAAAAATATACGATCATAAATACAACAAATTACTTATAGAATCACTCATCGTCAATATATTAAAATATTTTCACTTTTCTCTAACCTCAGTGGTCCCTCCCCCTTCCAGGAAGATTCGTTGATTTTAAAGGCATACTTGAAATGAGATCACCGAAAGACATCTGCAGACATAACTGTTGTTATTCGAACTTTATTTCCTATATGCATGAAACTTGACTATAACCGAATACGCACAAGACTCTGCTTGTTCGTTTGTTCCGTGCTGTAATCTGTTCTAGCTGTTGTTGTGGTTTAAGTGTTCGATTGTTCGAAGTCTTTTCAGGGATTTTAGCTCTCACCCTCCTTCCCTGGGAAAGGGAATACCGTCCACCATTACGCGCAGAAAAACGAAAGCATTTTCAGCAGCCGAAATTCCTTTTTGTTTGAAGACAATTTACAGCTGGGTAATAGACCTTTTTATGAGCCACTATCGTCTGTCATTGGATGCCACTGGTCATGTGCAAGACGTTAACGTCTCCATGGCCCCTTTTCCTGATTTCCCAAGTGATTTTTTTTCACTGCATTCTGCTGCAAAAGCGTTTCGACTCCATCCTTCCTATCTCCGCCCTCAGTGTCAGTGTTTTAATATTGGTGGCGCGACGGAGGTGTGAAGTCGGCAGTCGATTACAAAATTTCGATAGCTTTGATCTTACTCCCTTGAATTGTCAGATGCAAGGCTGAGCGCCTCATTCATTCTCTGCCAATAAATACTCGGCCTCTCGAAGTAAAAGTTCTTGATTAGGAAATCACAAGAAGGCTGAAGAAAATGGATTACACCTTTCCAGCAACACGGCGTGGTAAGTTTTTGCCAGAATGTTTCTCACCTGTTTATTTTTCACTTTTGGACTTCCATGTTCGGTTTCTATGAGATAAATCAACAACAATTAATCTTCTATCTTTTTCTATCTCTATTAATCTTAATCTGATCATTCAGACATTAGCATCGCAGTCTGCTAACTTGATATAGTTTTTTGGTATTAATTTCGCCAGGTAATTATCTTAGATAACACGTTACTGAGTAAATATTGTCTGATTCATAAACAACAATTGTATGCTAATATATTAGCTAACGGTTTTCTGCATTGTCTATCCATTTGCACTGCCACTGCACGAAAAAAATGCTATTCAATTGAGCAAACAAAAGCATATATAATTAATGTACATTCCCTATCCGAATTCATATAGTGTATTTAAATTCATCTTACGGTACAGGAATTCATGCACATCACTGTCACAAAACATTGTTATGTGTGCATGAGTGTGGAGATGCTTTTCAACAAACTCGATTCTTATGCAATGATAATAAGGATAGTGATTTTTTCTTATTAATATTGTTGTAAGTATACTGTTTATTTTGTTATAGTTGATATCAACACCTATTAAAACGTAATAAGTGCTGATTATGATGGTGATGATGATTATGTTTATGGTCTTCGTCATTGTAATTAGCATGAAGGTATTTCCAGACTTCTTTGTCGAAGGGAAATGATAGATGTATTTAATGAAATTGCTGGACTGCACTCCCTATTAGCCTCTGTGGGTTGTTTTTTTATCGATTTTCCTCAGGAAGAACTCTGAAATGAATATCCGAGGCTAAGTTGGGTTAGCAGAACGTATTGTTTTCTGTAATATGTAGCAAAAACGTGATACTGTCTGCATGATGTGCTGACAGTATCATCCATGGGTCCTGTAAGGCAATTTTGCCGAGTTTGTTTTAAGTTGTTTTTTTTTACCATGGTAATTGGGCAGTGAACAGGGTTAAGCATACCATGAAGAAAAGAACAACTTAACCTTGTTTTCCTTTTTGGTGGGAAGCAGCAGGGTTGAAATGATATTAGAAATGTTAAATATGAATGTCTGTTTTGTGTTTTATTTTTCTGTATCAAATGGTTCCTCCAGCCATTTTGGGCAAATATAAACTTTGCAGAAAATGAGATGGACCTGTGTGTTATTCTGTGTAGGGTGCCGGTAAATGATCTTTTCACTAATATTGTTCTTAAATATGACTGGATTTGTTCATACAGAAAGAGGTAATGAAACCTGGCACTGAAAAATACATGGGCACAATTGCAATTAGCTGATCACGACAAAAGTGATTAATACTGTATTACATGTCAGTATGATGTCCTAAATAGAGATTTTTTTAACAAAAAAAGAACTGCACGTTATCACTAAATCCCCATTTGTAGGAAGCTGTAGTTTTGAGAGTTGTTTTCTTTGGCTTGTAGATGAGGTCTGTGGAACAAAGACAATATTTCACCACTGCTTGGCAGGCAGCTGCCAAAGTATTTACAGCTTTACTGCAATGCGGCAAGAGAGGCAGACTCCTCAGAGGGGGCTACGGGTGAGGCCTAGCGGAAAGGATGGGAGGGAGCCACACAATGGCGCACTGTTGCTGTGACTCTCCATGGAGATGCAGTCATTTCAGGTAGCAGCCAGTTCATCATACCTTTGGAAGATTTTTAATACACTGGAATGTGAAATCATCCGCATTCTTCCTTTGTTATTAAATTTGTGAGGTTCTAGATGCTTGTAGTGGGCTTCTCACCTTTAAGCAGTCATCTTTGATCGAGTGTATTTTAGCTGCATATCTGACATATTACACACATCAGTGTTTCCAGTTGAAATAAACCATTATCAGATGACCTTTTGCTGTTTGGAGTAAATATTAGCATAGGCATATGGGTATGGTGAATCATTAAAATAAATATAAATATATTCATGATCAGAAGTATGCTATAGGGGCATTGAAGTCTTCTATCACTGATTAGCTAACAGCACAGTACAACAAAAGATAAATAAATAAAAGCTCTCCTCCACCATACCATGATATGCATTCTTGCCCTTTCTAAACATGAGCTGGCATATGAAGGGAACCTGCTGTGAAATGGCTTACAAAAATGTCATCTATCCAAGCCATCCATGTCTTTCTGGGGTGGTGCGTGTAAAACAGAGCATTAGTTCAACGAATTGTCTGTAATTTTAAGAACAAACACGTATCAACATATTTAATTTACACTGAGATGTTTATTTTTTATGGTTATTACTTTCATCATATGTGATTTCACTTGGTGAATCTAATAATGCTATTAATTCTGAAATATGATCTATAATGAGAAAAATAGATATAGATAGATAAGAGATAAGAGATAGATAGATAGAAAGGAGGGAGAGAGAAAGAGAGAAACAGAGAGAGAGAGCAGGATCAAGGCTAAAATTGAGCTGAAGCAGCCTTATTGAAAGATGTGTGACGTTTTTTCAATGTTAAAAATGAGTGCGATTGCTAACCAGCAGGAGGCGCTGTTGCACAACATTCTGACACTTTCTCCCATTTCTTCCGCATCTTTAACCCCAGAGGTCATGCAGCGGAATAATGACTGGTCCGCTGAAGCACGTGATGTACCGTTTTAGCGGTTCTGTGGAGAAATCTTGATTTTCTGCATGATGTCAAAATGTGATTGGACATTGGTGATGTGCCTGCACTCCGAAAACGATCTTAAAAATGTAAAACTCAATATTTGCACACAAGACATTTGTTGCAGCAGAAATACAATAATATTTAAATTACAATATTTGCTTATTTACTCATTGACCGTGCTCGACGGCATAAATCACACTACGCATTAAGTATGCATTAAGTAATACATAAGAAGAGGACATCTTCTGTACATGAGTGCAAGTGCTTCTGTTGATGCAGCATGTCCATTTAATTAATTAAAAGCCGATATATAACCAAGCTTTTTCACTGCAACAGCCAATCTCGGGATCTGATTTAGCAAAAACAGAAAGTCGGGTTGTATATTTAAGTAATCGAGGTTAAAACCTGTTAGGCCTATTCTGTATGTGATCCCGACGCAGAATTCAACAACGTGCTTTGCCACACATATGCATTTTATAACAGGTCTTTGTTTTAAGTTTCTCATTTAAATTCGCTTCTAATTCAATCGAAGAATACCCCACCTGGGGCACTTTATTGTTTTATTAGCGTCCATTTACCAAAATCAGGTGCACACAAAGGTCCAGCATGGACCTGCTGTTTCCCAAGGAAGTCGACCACCATAAAAAATCATGATCCAAGAGTATTCTTTTTGATCTTTTGAAAACAGTTCTAAATTGTCTCAGATAATCTGAAAATATAACAAATACGATCAAATATTAGATGATTGAAATTGATTTAAAAAAAAGTAACTAAGCAAGAGGAAATTGACGCTAATCACAAGTTTGAATATTATGTAATAAAACTGAATAAAAATATAGTTCATTGATGTGCTTGTAATGTATTTCATAATGTTTCAGCAGTAAACTGAGACTCATATTAAATGTAATTGCGATGGGGTGTGAGTGTGGAGTTAGAACAAGTGTTTCTCCGGGTTTTACTTTACACCACGAGTTCAGCGATGGCTGCATTTAACAAAACATGTTGCGAAAGAATGGAAAATGTAACATATGATTAAATTCATCACCAACAATCTGGGACTAGGCCCGTTGTGGTTAGATGGAAATCTAGACATGCAATTAATGCGCATTGCTTAAATTTTGTTGTGACATCAGTATAACAGCCATTATTGAATAAGTGGAAGTTTGAGGGTTATTTATGGTGCCAGAGCGGTGTCATGAATGGCTATTGGGGAACACGTGATTTCATTAAACTTTGTTTTATGGCCAGGCGAGTAGACAAGCCAAAAAATAACTCACATTGTGTATTAGCACGGAAGTGTAGATGGTTTTAGAATAGCAGTGCGATCTCTAAATAGGCGGACGCGTGGAATAACCTGCGGGTTTTCTCGTACCATGGCTGAGAATTTCGGTTGGAACCTTCCCCATTTCGTCGCTCCACCAAGTAAGTTCTGTTTATGTACCTAATGGGAGTTGAGCGAGGCAGAGGAGAGAAGGTAGTTCGAGTCATCCAAGTCTGTAAAGCGCGTGTACCTCTGTACAGCCATCTAGAAAATTTCTCCGACATTCTGTCGATGCACGGGCATTCCTTATATAATAACAGTGAAAAAGGTCTTCATTGATATGTGGTAAAAATATCGCTCTGGAAGTTTTACTGTACTTCATGAGACCGTTACTGTGTTCTAATTCTTAAGATTGAAATATGGTAAATGGGAGTTCGCCTGCCCAACAATGTCTCCATTTCGAAGCGCAACGTAAATATATATGTGAAACCTTACTGTAAAGAAATCCGTGCTGAAATGTCTTTAAATAATTTGTAAAAGTGTTAAAATAATGTTGAAAATTGTGACTTTAAGGAAGACGTCCTGGTTTTGTTTGCTTTGTTTTGCTGGATCAGTCATTTATCAGTATTTTCTTTGGTTTCATACGGTGTTGGTTTCGTACATTGGTTTTATAAAGTGTTTTGTATTAGAAGAACTTATTGATTTGGGAGGCATGTGCACGGAGTTTGTTGAGACTAAACGGCACTAGTTTGAGTTGTGGAATTAAGAATGTGGTAAACTCGTGGGGAATGGTCTAGTAATGAAGGAAATTATAGCTGCTGTAAATGGTTGTGAATATTAATTATTATGTTATGTACAGTATAAGCACGAGGGCCTTCTTATTATCTTCAAGATTGAAGTAAGCACAGCGCCCCCAAGGGCACAGCATGGTTTTGTCTATGTTTAATATTTTAGTTTCATATTACATTTCATATTGCATTTTTTCTTTATATCAAAATATAGAATAGTTGTTGTACTGTTAGTGGTGGGGCTATTGTTTGTAATTATTAAAAATATGAGTTACAGCAGTAAATACATAAATTTGAAGTAGAACACGCACACGCATTGAAAAAATACATACTAAATAATTATTAGCTAGCGGCAGAATAATGAGGTGTAGTCTTAACTCCCATGTGTCGTTGTTTAGGTCTTTTCCTTATTATTCCAAATGAGTTCCCCATTTCAGTATTTAAATATGAAGGGACAAACGAACTTTAGTTTTAAGATGATTGTTCGTGGCAAGGAATAGTGAAACGGGTGAATGCGTTTTATTCACAAATTTGTGGACTATTATTTCATCTTGAATGTGTCTTGAACAGGCTACGATACACATCAGGCAGTTTTAATGTTAGTTATTTATTCTTTAGCTAGCAGTTTCCTTGCATGCACAGGGTATTTTATATGAACATCGTTTTATTTTGAAGAACAAGTAATTGTGCCATTTCTACAACAAGTACAATTCCCATTCGTAATGTCAGCACAAGTCGATCATACAATTGACCCGTCTGCATTTTATGAGTTCAGGGAAAAACGATAATCTCACGCCTCACTTTATATCAAAATAACCAATTCTTTCGAAATAATGTCTCTAAAAGCAGAAAACAAAATTAGGAAAATGTGGAATAAAAAGGCGATTTTAAATCGATTATTCATCAGTAACATGGCTTTGACCCGTCTGAGCAAGTCGCGCGGGTTGAAGGTGAAACGCAGGTCACGCTGTCTAACAAATATTAAAATACAAACTAGAATCCAGACGTTTTTAATATATATTAGGTTTCATTCCCCCCTTTTCCGTAACAATCCTACGTGTAAAATACCATGCTTTTATTTGAAAAAAAATTGAAACAAGAAGTTTTGGTGGTTTCTGTACAAATTGATAACGTTTAATTGACACAATTTATTTAACCTTTTTTCAGTTAAGAAAGTATTCAGTACAATTTTGCAGGCTATTAACAATTAAGTATGGCGATATTTTATTCCTCTCTTCTGCCCTAATCCAATCTGTTAATGGCTTTCTACATATAAGCCATAGCGGGTCTAATAGTCACCCAGAGGGGAGATCCAAAATAATTTAAGAATTTTATTTATGCAAAAATAATTTCATTACAGAGTTTAATATACGCTGTTCTTACCCTACTCGTTTAAAATGGAAGTTCTTCTGTGTTACTGCCCCTTTGACTTCGGATGCGCAGGTTAAACCAGTAGACCTGGTTTTCGGATGGGTCATGCAGAATTCATGAACTTTTGTACTCCTCGCACCCGGCTGTCGACAAAGAGAAAAATAATGAAACTTTGTGATATGTTTGTGAATGATTTCGTTTGACCTCGCGCCCTTTAGCCTTGCCTCATACGCGTCCGCTTTATATCCGAGCTTTGGACAGTGGAAATAGCGCATAGCCTGGGAATAGAATGGGGCAGACTTCATTTTCAGGGAATCATCACCACTTCAAGCAGATTATTCTTAAATTTTAAGGAACGCTTTTCTTCAGGGGTATTGACTGGCTACCTAGTTATGCGGTGTAGTGCAAAAATAAGGGATATTCTGTTTATTTAGACAATTTCTAAGCAATCCACAAATGTCCTTTTTATAATGAGAATACAAATTAGAACTGAACAGAGCAGAATGTATGTATGTAATCCATTTCATGATAATTAATTATCCTCTCGGCGCCAACTATTTAAAACAAATGTACAAAGATTACCTTTGATATTGCTGTAGGAGTGGTGTATGAGAGGGATTCATTGCATTTTCATTTGGGGTTCCCTCTTTCCAAGAGACATATACAAGGGAGAAGTTGTTTTCCTTATTGCGCTTTCTGGAGTCTTACATTCCGTCGTCTATATATACCCTGTAGAACCGAATTTGTGTGATAAAATCACGGTCACAGATTCGATTCTAGGGGAGTATATGGTCGATGCAAAAACTTCGATTATTTGACGCCTTTCCGAAAGTATCCCTAACAAGATCTTAACCGAGTTGCATGCAGAAACCCACTTTCTAAATTAAAACCGTCTTCCTTTAAGATGCTTAAAGTCTTAACCATATGCTTGTACATCATTTTTTCCTAATAAATCATGTTTTCATATGAATATGATGTGAGAAAATATTTACTCAAATACTTACCCACTGTAGTAATGTCTGATATGATAATGTCACCATTATAATACCATGATAAACCATATATAGTAGCGTTTTTACTATAATCAAACGAATAATTTAAATGTATGAATTATACAATCAATATCGACATTTTTGTACGTGTGTGTATTGACTTTGAATGTCGATGTGTCTAAATCTGGGTATATAGATACACATCATGTTGTTACACATCGTGGTATGCACACAGGTATACACACCATTTCTAGTCGCGAGGTTAAATGCATTATCAGACTTTGTATTCCTCGAACTTCTTTTTCTTCTTTCCAGTACCAATAACGATAATTACTATTATCACTGTTATTAATTATTGTTTTGATTATTGTCAGTATTCGTTGATTTTTGTTGTTGTGTACCAAGCTGTTTGTATCAAATTCAAAGGAACTGCAGGGACAAAGTGATGAGATTCCTGTAACCTGTGGATGACCCTTTCCTGACAAAGACGGTCCCCCCAATTGTCTCAGTGCTTTTCTTCTCCTCTTTTTGTGCCACGGGACATTTGTATCTTTTGATTGTTTTTGTCACACCTCCCTGGCTTTAATTTGATTCACTCGTACATCGACATTAAAAATTCTGCACTGAATGAACGAGTGTATGAATGAATGAATGAATGAATGAATGAGTTAATCAGTGAATTAAACCCCAAAATGTGTAAAATTCTGTCGATTTTAATCTTTAATCCAGAACAAAGCACGAAAAATCTTTGAATACAGCTGTTAAAACGATTCTAGAAAATAGGCCTGTTTGTAATTATTACTTGTTTATAATTTAATCACATTTTCAGTACATATTATAAGTACATATTTTCATTATGTTCAGATTAAATATGTTTCTGAGTTTATGAAAATTGCTGCTAGGTGTGCACTTACTCGTTTATCGACTCCCTTTACCTCGATTGGCCAATCTGGTCACATGGGTGCCTAACTTTATTCAGTTCACAGCAAGTAGGAGGGCTTTATGGACGGAGAAAAAAAGACAACACGAGAAAAATTAGTATTTTCTACCTTCAGAAATTAATGGCCATGAGTTCGTACATGGTGAACTCCAAATATGTGGATCCAAAATTTCCTCCATGTGAGGAATATTCGCAGAACAACTATATACCTGACCAGGACACTGGGTACTACAGTCCATCGCAGGACACCGATTTCCAGCATTCTGTAATCTATTCACGGTCAAACTACACCGAGCAGTCCTTCAGCTGTAACACAGTGCAGGGTTCCGCCGTGCAACCGCGGGGTCATGTGCAGGAGCAAGCCAGCCAGCCCGTCTCTTTCAGCGCTCAGACCGGGCAATGCCCGCCGGCCCAGATGTCCGGGCCACGGACTTACGGACAGCAACAAAACACAAAGAACCAAAACGGGATGCCCGCCAAGCAGCCAGCAGTAGTTTACCCCTGGATGAAGAAAGTCCACGTTGCAACGGGTAAGACCGTCTTTCTCCTGTCTATCCCCGGCCCATTCTGGAGCAGTTGTGCCGAAGCGTTTTTTTTCTGCTCTAGAATCATTCCGTGAAATATTTATGGTCTCTTTTGAAGGGACTGCCAATTACACCCGTCATAAATTTTTATTGCTTAGGAAATAGGCCGCTAGCGTTGTGGACGGCTCAAAGCGCAATTGAAAACGCCTCTGCTTACAAGACTATACTTTATTATTTGCACGGGATCATATTCGTTTTAGATATGTCTAATTCTTTAAAAAGAATGTAATATTCTACGTCTGCGCGCACTGTTGATTGAATTCCATGCTGAAAAGACTTTTTGAACAAAATATAAACGTGCCTTTTGAGAGATGTGTTTTACCTAGGGGTGTAGTATTTTGTTCACTTGGGTGCATTGTCTTCCTCAGTGAACCCGGATTACACAGGACCAGAGCCCAAACGGTCACGGACAGCATACACCAGACAGCAGGTTTTGGAACTGGAAAAGGAATTCCATTTTAACAGGTATCTTACTAGGCGGCGTCGCATTGAGATCGCCCATACCCTCTGCCTCTCCGAGCGCCAGATCAAAATCTGGTTTCAGAACAGAAGAATGAAATGGAAGAAAGATCATAAACTGCCAAACACCAAAGGCAGATCCTCCACAGCTACTAGCCAGCATTTACAAAGCGCCCAGAAGGACAACCAGACTGATATCACAACTTTATAAAAGAAGAAGAAACGTGTCCACACCTTACAACTGGCTTGTATACCAGACACTGTTTCATGTGACTGCGTGTTCTCCAGACATGACATTTTGGTCACTGCCATTTCATGAGAAACGGAAGCAAACCTCACCAACACAAAGTCTCCAGAAGCTATAGAGCATGGGCTCACTGAATTACCATCATGTCGACCACTTTAACTATTATTCTCCACAGCAGATATGAAAAACATCACCTGCTTCAGCGAGGTATAGTAGATAACTAGAAGCAAAGCCATAAAAATTAAACGAAAAGATTTTTTTCGGTCTGAAACTGAAGGTCCAATATTCCGTTGCGACAAGGGTGTCCACTCTGATATTCAATGTGTTTGATTCAGTTTCTCCCTTTCCTCGTGCGTTTAAGCAGGTTTAAGATTATGGCCTGTGAATTGATGTTTTTTATTTACATGACATGAAAATATGTGAAGCTCTTTATGCATCTGAACCTGCTACTGTTGTGTAATAATTTCCCTTCCTTATGCGTTTTTAAAGACGATTGGATGCCTATAAGTGTAAATAATAAAATTAGCTTTAAATAAAACACCGGTTTGATTTAGCGTTATTTTTAAATGAATATTCAACGTTGTTATTGGGCATTTATGTGTAAAAGCTGCATAATTGCATATTTAGCTGTATGGATGTGCAGGTCTTTTTAATTTTCCTCTGTAAATACTTTACACTGAGACGAAGAACCCATATAAATGAGCTCTGGAAGGACATTTAATATTTTAAGAAGCAAGCAACTCTCATGTTTCGCAATAGTATGACATGCTTATCTCAGTTATAAATCTTTGGCTGACATGCTTGTAAACAGTATACATTTAAATGTGTTTTCCATATACACTCAAAAGGTTCTAAATAAGAGCACATTTTGCATAGATTTGTATACATACATATTGATGCTTGTGACATCTTTTTATTTATTTAATGTAATTACGAAACCTTATAAAAGTGTTCTTGTAAGGACAACCAACCCCGAGAGACCTAAATACGCTTCCTGGGGTCTCTTCTTGCACTTTTTTCGATGAAGGAATTATTTTTATACAATAAAATATCAATATGTAATATTTTGTAGTTTTTCTTTTACATTTTTGCTTGTATGTTTTGAGAAAAAAAAAC
This sequence comes from Megalops cyprinoides, assembly GCF_013368585.1. NCBI lineage: Eukaryota > Metazoa > Chordata > Actinopteri > Elopiformes > Megalopidae > Megalops > Megalops cyprinoides. The sequence goes on from NC_050593.1 coordinate 34,756,323, forward strand.
TTCAAATTTTTGTGTGTGTCTGTGTATATGCAAAATTAAAATGAGGGCCTTTACAAAAAATCTTCCCATATTTTGAGGATACATTTGTGTCTCTGAAGAAAATAAGTTCATCTTTATGCCTGATGTTTGTGCCTCCTGAGACGAATACAAGCAAAGCCATTCATGTCGTCATATTAAAGATGGATATGTGGTATTCATCCCGTCATTGTTTCAGCGACAAAAAGCGAAGGCTTGGCGCATTGCGAAGATATCTTCCCTTTGACGCCTTCACGTCGAGAGGCTGAAAAGGTGTTTTTAACCGAAGTTCGACAAAGCCGCAGAGCCAGGTTCACGCGGAGGACACGTTTTCTCTCCGCTCAGCCGCATTTCAGCCGCCAGCGCTAACCCCCAAACCCTTGACCCGATGGATTCTTCCCTGCCAGAGACACAATCCGCATTCAACCATTGTAAATGAGTAGGGTTAAACGTAGAGCACTGCACGGTTAAAAACTGTTATTAACTAATTAGGTGAAATATATAACCTGTGTCCTTTATTAAATGCGCACCATACAGCAGTGTTTGCGCAAACATCTGCTGTGGAAATTTTACCTTAAATTACTCGTAGTAATTCCTCCATTGTCCATCTTAGCTGGCCTGTATACTGACAGGACTTCCAAACTTTTATTGGAACAATACAAATGTTTTCTTTTACTCACTCATTACTCACGAGATATTTTAAACGCCACGATTAAATAATTTAAAATGTGGATTAAAGTATCTGATTCCCATTTCAATGAAACTAGGAATGTTGATTTGATTTGTATTTATTTTTTACGTTGTCGCTAAGATAGTGACATGTATCAGTATATATTTACATAAATTTTGTACGAACAAGTACATTCGCAATGAATTTATGCTACCCACTGATACTGAGTAATCATAGATTATTGTACAAATGCGTTTATATCCACATGTAAATGTGTGGATGACATTGCAATTGAAACTTTTTGTGTAGTTCAATGCATTCAGGGGCAAAATACTATGTAAATGATAATGTGGAGTGTTTACGTTATTATCACTGCGTAATGGAAACAGAGGCAAAGCAATACGAAGCCACCACACCTCATAATGGGTACGACAGTGATCTTCAGTTCCATTGTGTGTGTGTGTGTGTGTGTGTGTGTGTGAGAGAGAGAGAGAGAGAGAGAGAGAGAGAGAGTGCGTGCGTGTGCATGTGTGTGTGCGCGCGTGCTTGTGTGTCCGTGCACACCCCCAGCTCGGCAGTATGTCATTCAAGTTGGGTCATACAGGTATGAAAAGCTCTTAGTTTATATATGAATTAGGCTACATTATATGTAACGCACACAATACAGATCACATGAATCAATAGAACAAAATCATAACTGTTTAATATGGCTTTGTCTCACAATGTCTGTCCATGAAAACAATAGGGAAACAATGGATTAATTCCCTTCATTTTAATCCAAACCCTGTGTTTTTCTGGGTGCTTCATATTTGCTCATCCTAACTGGTGTTAGAGTATGTTGTGGGCAAGAATCGAATTTGCGTGCCATCCTTTCACTCATTAAAATATATTAAAATATGAAGCTTTAAGTAAAATGTCATGTTATACATGTAAGTGGAAGAGATGCTGTGAAAAGCAGTGAATTCTATGTGTGCTTGCTCTAAAATGTGCCTTGACTATTGACTGACCTTCTGATCTGAATAAAATAAGTGAAAGCAATAGGCAGTGCCACTTGCAATGACACTGCACCGAACGCACCGCCGCCACTCTCACAATGGTTCACAAACGGCCATGTTTGATACCCAGCTGTTCGCAGAAAATGTCGTTGGCTTTCGAGAGAGCTCCTTAAGATACAGTAAACAGCGGCGTCTGCATCCGAAGCTTTAACCCGGGGACAATACGGTTGCTTTATATTTCCCTTTTTCCTTTGACCACGTGATTTTTTTAAATAATTAATGCAGCATGTCTCCTAGAAGCACAGCGTCGTCATTTATCGCGAGGACTCTTATCAGACTTGAAAACTGAAGAGATCCCAAGTATATTATAAACAAACAGCCCGGTATGCTCCGCTGCCGTAGCCAGCACTTTTGACTAGCATCTGAACAAATGGAGGCTTGGTAGGTAAACATTTAACTTTCATTTTTTTGAGTAAGGTTGTAAATGAACTTATCTGTCACTTATTTGATAAATAGCGCCCTTTGATACGCGTTCTGGAGCTTCCATTACACAGCCTGAAGTTGTAATGGGCTGTTATATGGTGGCCTTTTTCTGCCGAAATGCTCTTCTACCCAGACTCAGACATAAGGTAAATAAACGAAGGACAACGCGTTTTATTGCCATATTGCTATTATCATGTTTTATATCAGGAATGGACTGCCTGATATTCTGTCTATCTTTATGCAATGGGTTGGATGATGTTTCGTGAGTCTTGTGTTGTGCTTTGAGGAGCGTGTAGTATTGGTCAGTTGTTACCTGTTATTGGCGGCTTCATGCACGGGCCTTCGTTTGATTTATGGTATAATTCTGGAAAAGGCTATCCTTCTGCAATACATTTGTGTGATTGCTTGATGCCATATTTGGAAAAAATGACATAAACAAAGACTACCAGAGGAAATGGATATATGGTCATCTACGAGCGAATACTTTTCATTTTACAGAACAGAATCATGTACAGCAAGCACTGCAATCGTTCTGCGTCCACATTTTGCGCATTTTCACGAATACGGAGTTCAAATATAAACTTGTATGGATCATGAGATTAAATTAAAATGATGCCTGAGAACACAGTAATGGAGATTGTAATAGATTCATTGCATTGTATTCAAATCTCACAGTTGGTCTTAAATTCAGCTGACACAAGGAAACATCTGATTCTAGGTACAGCTCTTTTTACGGCTTCAAGGAATACAATTCGAATTTTATTTTAGAATACAGGGAATTCTTCGAAGTGCTTGACAGTTCAGTGCCTCGCTGTAGCCTAAATCATTCACAGTAATTCCTGAAAGGGTGCGAGGCTGTTGGAGGGCCGGGTGCAGGCAGTAAATCTTTCACTTTTATTGCCCCATGAACATATGCTGCGAGGGTAGCAGTCTCGCATCCTTTCCTCAGGACAAGTTCCCCTGGTCCCGCCAGACTCTCGTGGTGGATGAGGATAACCCTCTTCTGTCTCTCTCTCTCTCTCTCTTGCTTTTCAACCTCCATCTTCCAGTGGATTTGGAGAATATCCGTTTAGATGATGCTTTCGTCTTACGTCCACGGGAAACGCTGTTTAAATGAAACGGAATGTTTGTCTCTGTGTTTCTGGAATGATCGCACAGCACGGCTGAACGAAAACGCAGGTTGTCACAGAACATTTAATTCACGGCTCTCCTGGAGCAAATTTGACGTACATACATCATTTATCATACATTCACGTATGTTATTTTCTCGTCATTTGGGCTGGAGCACATTTTCAAAATCAGTCTGTGACATTGATTGCGATAGTGTGACCGGAAAGGCAGAATTTGGAAATATTTCCGTGAATATTTCCTTTCTGGGAGGCACACATCCTTGCATGTCTAAACGATATTATTTCGATAGGTTTCAAGTATATTTCACTTTTATTCGCCATGCATGAAGGGAAAGAGATATAAGTCACAGTATTTCCATTCGTATGGATTTTATATAAATTCACCAAAGCAAACACCATATAAACTCGGATTACACTGTGATAACATTAGTGCCTGAAATTTTTATTACAGAATAAAAATGATTAAATAAATAACATTAAGAACAATGGTCAGTGTAGAAAAGGGAAAAAAAAGAAAACACGTCCGTCATCTTAACTGTGCCAAACTGTGGGTTTTCAATATAAGAAATTTCACGAAACACACTATTTGAAAACTAAACCTCATGTCTGAATATGGTGGTGCGTTGATCTCGGTTAAACAATAAACAAATCCATATATCTTATAGTATAAGCATTATGAAGATTACACAAACAAGGATGATTCTTAATTTTACACCAGCATATTGCAGACTGAATCACCGCCTTCCCAATCACTCATCCTGTATGTAGGACAAAACGAGCAAAATAGGTTGGGTTTGGATAAGTGTAATGTATTTACCTGTATTATAAGTCTGTTGAAACTGTGAAGAGTGAGAGAAACACGTGCACGTGAGCATCCACCTAAACGATACCTTATAAAAATGAATTTGTGATGCAAGGCTTTTGTGAAGGTCCAGCCTCAATGAGAACAATTTAGTATCTAGATCACGTGAACAAATATGCTTATATTTTAAGGCAGTACCTTTATTTGTCGTTATAAAAGGTTTCCGAAAGACTAGCAAAATCATAATATATCATGTTAAAAATTGTATCTGGTGCCGTGAAGTATTTTTTAATCAATGGGTGGTTGATTGCCAGCCATATTTAAGAAGGGTATCAACTGTATTCGTTTTTTATTGGTAGCTGAGTGTGAGACTGTTTCCATTCTATCGGGAATACCGTCTGCATTGGAATATGGAAATGTGTGAAAAACCGCAAGATCAGGTTTAGGACAGTGTTATCCGCAGACAAAGGGTGAAGGATATATATCCTACTGACTGCAGGCGAAGAAATTGAGACTGAGAAGCAGGGATTTAGGATAAATTGATTCACAGGTAAGCACTGCATTGCAAATACATTGCACAGCAAAATGCAACCTTTAACCATGGGTCTACATAATACAAGAGAATAAATATGATTAATTTCGTTCAAATGCGGCGATCTTTACTGATGCCGTTCTTGCCCAATTAAGCAAGTATCTTTAAGAGACGAACGTGTAATTTGAAGGAGTAGTTCATGGTTTTTTAGCAACCACGGGCACTTTCGAAAGGTTACATGGACACATGTTCAGATACATCGGACACATGTCAGGTGTGTGTATATAAATATATAATGTTTTAGCTGATCTTGCAGTTTGATTAAAAGCGAGAGGGAAATAAAAGAGGAAAGAGGCAGAATAACTTCTCATGGTGTCATAAGGAGAGTAAGATCGTAAATCACATTAATTTGTTGTCTTATCGTCACTGTATAGTTGGACGTGATTTATGCGATGCAAACATTCCTTGTTATTATCTATGTTTTGTTTGATTTAATCACTTTCTTTGAGTTTTTTTTAATATCTGACAAAAATGGTTTATTAGCGAAAAAATAGCTGTGATGAAGTTCGCTTAGTCTTCGACATTTTGTATTGTTGTATTCAAATTCCTTTGTGAAATATCTGATATTCGGATTTATACATTTTCGAGATTTTCTTTACTGTAGAGTGATTATTAAACATGATTATATTTTCAAATTCTCCGTTAATAGAATTTGAATCCATTGTTTTCGGTCTGTTAATAGTCCTATTTAATAGCACTGTTATTATTATTATTATTATTATTATTATTATTATTATTATTATTACTAGTAGTAGTAGTCTTCCGTCAGATATATATTTTCTTTTATCTGGAGGTTGGTGAGTTTCCTCATATGGTAGCATTGTGAATGTGATGCTTGGCTCTGCACATGATTCTTTATTTTCGTATCTTTGTAAAACATTTCCCCACATTATATGGAAATGTTCTTACAATACCTTTATTAATAATAATGGAGCTATTTGATGTGTTTAATTACAGCGGCTCGAGTTTATGTTTCCCTGCCAGCTGATTTTCGGACTGTCCGTATTGTGGACAGTTTTACACTTCTAAACAACATAACGAAAAATAACGTCTTCCATTTACTTTAGCCCATAACTCAGCCGCCCAAGCGTCTGCGACCAATGTTGGTATAGTCTAAGACAAGTTTCTGTAGTAAGACCGTCGGTAAAATTTGTAAAATAAGGGCCATTCCCTGACGATACGTTATATGTTCTTTTTAAATTTACATTTACCGGAGTGAATAATATCACAAATATAATATTACAAATATAACTAAAATCGAATGCTCTCGGTATTCTTGACAGAAAAAAGTTTGGAAAACCTAGGCCTGCTCGTTCACCGGCAAAATCCACTTACTGAGACCACCTCTTCATTTTACCGGATGAACACATTACGTTAGAAATTATAAATACTGTATATGATATCATATCATCTGAAATAACTGAAACATCTGACGACATCATCTGAAAACCGCATATTGTAAATAAATAAAGAGCAATAGACAATTGTTTGTTGACGCGTATAGGCAGGCTGCGTATTATACGCATGTTACAAAGTGAAATACAGCAACTTATTTCACGTGTTTAGACCAAAAATTCAGTCCTGACGTCGAGATGCGGGAACATGCTCAACTGATCCACACGGCAATAACTAATAGCCATACATCGTTCCTCGAGGTTATGTTAGTAACAGCCCATTGTGCTATTATACATATCCACTTACCGTACCATTGCGTGGGCGAGAGACATTGTTGCTTCAGAAAAGAGCATCATGCCACGATATAGAAATCACAATACAAACCTCATTAAATGCACTCTGAGGACGACTCACCCTTTCTCTAAACCAACATTCCGTCACTGGTAAGAGTTACACGATGCCTGCGTCTCGTGTGATAAATAGCAACAATAAATAAATTGCTAAACGACAGCGTTGCAGAGTTCGTATGGGAAAAGTGAAAGAAATTAGACTGTAACGATCACGTATTCCATCGCATGATGACTTATAAAGCAATGAACATCTCTTGGATGTTTGAAAGCGTCTTTCTTTCGTCCTACTTTGCTACTTTCGGGATAAAAAAACAGGGTGGTGAAAAGTTGTGCGATGGGCTGCATTGTGCGTTACTTAAAGTGCTTCCGTTGGTTGTTCATTAACTCTGTGACTTATTGCTGAGAGAGCCAAAGGTCGCCAAAAAGGCTTATGACTGCTAAATATTTTTGGCCAGCTCTCCTGTGAGTAGTTTCGCTTGTGTCCGTTTGGTCCAGTTTTCAGAGTTATGTGTTGGGCTTAAACCCATGACTACAACTAAAAACATTTCCTGAATTACACCAGATACACGGAAATAAAGAGCCTCAAAAGACTGTAATAACACAACTAACGTTAATAGAAATATTTTTAGGGCAAATACATAAATACTTTGTTTTCCCGCTGGATTGTTAATCGTATTTAGCAATGTTCAGGTTTATAATGTAGGAGATGAGATTTAAATTATCTTTTTTATCCTTATGTTCAAAGATGTGCGTTTTTTCAGTGATTTTTCGAAAACAACAACTTACATTAATCTTTACAACAAAGAAAAAAAAAAACAAAGAAAATCAGCAGGCATCAATTTCTCACTTTGATGTAGAAGTCAGTACATGTTGGAATCTATTATTTTTGTATCTTTTTAACAGTGTACAGGAAGCGCAGTATGCAGATTAGTGGCAAAGATACGTTTCTTTTTAAAAGAACGTAACCCAATCCGTATAGTTTGGTTATATATATATATATATATATATATATATATATATATATATATATATATATATATATATATATATATATATATATATAAAATATAAAACCGTTTATAAATGTTAGGTCAGGTTATACCATATGGTTCAAAACATAATGCACTCCAAATGGTAGATGCAAAACAGTCAAGGTGTCTTGTCTGATGATTTGGTTGTTTTTCCATCTTGTAGGTTGGGGTGACCAAGATGAAGCAGTGAAGGAGAAAATAAACGGCCATTTCAGCACGAAAGACGGTAAATTATGTCTGTTTTAATGAAGTGAGAAGTACAAGTGCATATCACGAATGAAATACATTCGCTTTATTTTTGTCTATACATATATCATGTATGACGAAATAAGACAAAACCTCTGGAAAATACTTGTTGAGACATTCATTTTTAGGAATTGCGTGTCTTTTCGGAATAAAGGTGACAATTCAGACAGCCTTAGCTGCAATTTGACTGAAGTCATATGCACGCTTAACATTCGTGGTTTTTAGTCATTCGAACCAGGATATTTATCATAACTGCAACTGCTTACTATAAGCATGTATTCAATGCATGTACGTAGCCCTTTTTAAATTTTCACACACATTCCTTGTTTAAAATAAACAAAATACTTGTTTGTTCAGTTACAGGCCTACCAGAGTCCACGATAGTCTCAGATCAGAAACGTCATGTATCAAAGGAAATTCCTTCCGATGCTGATTAGGTAGCACCACTGACACATATTACGCACGAAACATATCAGATTGACCATTTTCCAACGGCTAAACATATTCATAAAATGTAGACGTAAAACACAATGAACACGTTATTCCTTTGATATTCAACAAACTTTGAGCGAACCATTCCAATCTCCACGAGCCCGATAATCCGTTTGATTGTCAGTATTAATATTATTTTTACTCGTTTTCCCTCGTTTCTGCGTAAACGGCCTTCGGTAGGATCTTAGTTTCAGAAATGATGTTGGAAGATGTGGCCTCACTTTAAATAAACGGCCCTTCCATTCTTGCAAGGGGAGAGAATTTGCGGAGTGGGGAATTCCTTTGCTGGCCTTCCTCCTACGCTCAGCCTGTTCTACGCTTCTGAAAGTGGCGGGTCCTGAGAAGTGTTTTTCTTTTCAGTCCTTGCTAAGGCCTTTACGACCATAGCACGGGCAGTCATAAATTTTGCATTAGTTCACAATGACAGGTGCATTGATATGCGCCGCGCGAGCTTTCTGGCGTCTCACTGTATTGCGCTGTCCACTCGCAGAGCCTAACTCATTCTGCTGTTTCGAAAGCAGAAATAACAGTGTTGTGCTGGCAGTTGGGAATATTTAAGGAGCGCGTGTGATAAAATCCCGTGCTATAAACAAAGAAGACGAAGCAGAAGGGAAAGCACGTGCCCGCGCACGTGCAGATAAAGTGTGTTAGAGTTAATAGGAAAAATAAAAGTGAACGAGAGAGATTATTGCGATAGTTCTGTTGCAAGAGGGTTCCCACTTCAAAACACCAATCCACTGACATGTCGTCTCTCTAGGAAGAGTACTGCACGCCACACTTCATCTGTTATAAAGTCATATTTTCTGTATAGTTAGCAAATTTAAATCACACTTCCATTCCACGAACGGCACATAACCTATTGTTGGGAAAAGATGACCCAGTTAAATGCTTTCAGCGAAATAACAAATTTACTACCGGTCTATGCTAAGGAAACTCCAGGCAGGAAATTCGTCTTCTGATGTCATATGGAGTTGCGCCTGTCCTGAGAATTATTTTTACCGCTGCAAAATTAGATGAAGAGTACACAGATTTTGGAAAATTAGATCAAGAATAAGCACAGAAAAGATGATTTATAATATGAATTATATATGGATCAAGTAAAGTTCACATGCGGGCAGATGGATCAGTATGTAAGAGAAAAGAGAGAGACTGTTAAAACATAGCCTGTATTACATTATATTAATTTAATTGAGCATATAGAATGCTATACTTTCCAAACTGTCCCTTATTATAGATGGCATAGATTTACATGTTGCATTATGAACTTCCTGGCTTCTAGGATCCGTTACGTTAGTTATTTTTGACCAACGGTCAGTTTAGGACACGTGGAAATAGAGCAATGGACGAAGGTATGAATTCATCTCGCCAAGTTAAAACTTCGCTTCAATACTTTCGACATTGACATCAAAATAATTCACATTCTATATGTACATACATACTTTTCAAAGAATTTTATGTCATTAAGAGTTTGAATTATGTGAAAGACAAATTTTCTGTTAAATTATTTTCTCTTTGAGTTTACTTATTTCTTGCGCTCATGATATTTCAATCATTACATCTGCATAAGACTCAAGCAGAACAACCGAACGGCTGCTTTCTTCTCCTTCTAGCTGTGATTTGCGGTAGAAGTGAAAAGGACAATGTGTGGCCCTCAGTTGCTGACTCCCTCATTTTCTTTTGATTGATTTTACGCAAAGGGGATCTTTTAGGCACAAGTTATACTTTAACCCCTTTCTTCTGTATCGCCAAAGGCTTTGAAATGCTAAAGAATGTGACTTTGCACACATGAAAAATACGAAAACCCACTTTTTAATCGTTTGGGAATCTTTTCGAAAGCTATTTTATCAACATGTACATTATTGCATTTTTGAACAAAAGGGATGTGTGCTACACTTTAAATGTATTTACGTGATGGCACAATCCATTGTTTTTTCACTAATTTTATTCGAGATTGCGTGCATGTGATACAAGTGTGCCTTGGATTTGAATTGATCCATTTCTATCGTGTAAAGTCAATGAATATGTAAACAGCAAACACTCTTGACTTGTATTGAATAAAGTGTTACAGCATTATACAACTGCACCACTCCCACCTCAAAATTGTACTCTGGGACAAATCCCAAAATAAACCATTCAAGATTCTAAGAGGTGCTTCTCATCAAATGACCTCTAAGGGTGTAAATAAATTATCAATGCCAGACAAATTGCCCCATATTTCTGTATCTGAAAAATCCACATGCAGAAGATACAAAATAAGTCTGAATAGTAGTCTCTTGTTTCTGGTCATCAGAAAAGAATATGTTTTCTTTGTTTTGCTTTTCTGTCCAATGCACCAAAATGGTGAAATCATCTGCAGGCAAAATATTCACTTGCTTGTTCTACAGTATCATTGGAATAATGTCTAAAGAGATCTCTTTGTGTCTCTGCAGGTCAAAAAGACCGGAAAGAGTGGGAGATTCCCATCACATGACATCATAAAATCCATGCCACTGGATTAAGGCACACAGGTCTCCTCCACAATGCAGAAAGCCTCTTATTATGATAATTCAGGGTTATTTGGAGGCTACCCGTACCCCAAATCTGACTCATACCCGTACGGCCCCACCCATCAGCAGTACCCCTCCTCTAACATCGAGAATGATTTTGAGGGTCCGGTTTGCCCGGTGCAAACGCCAGCGCTCCGACCCCCAACACATAAAATCAGTGACCTAAACGGCAGCTGCATGCAAACAGGTAACACCCAGGGCAACAGCCAGGCTGCAGGCAGTGACAAGCAGCAGCAGCAAGCACCTCCTCTGCTCTCCCCCTCGCCCAATTCAAGCAGCACTGCGCAGAAAAAGAAGTCCCCCCCCAACAGCGCTTCCACCAGCACCACCCCAACCGTCACAAAACAAATATTTCCATGGATGAAGGAGTGCCGGCAGAACTCAAAACAGAAAAACTGTGCAACACCTGCAGGTATGCACGTGTGTGTGTGTGCATGCGTGCGTGTGTGCATATGTGTGTTATGTGTTGGGGGGAGTGAATGTGTGTGTGTGTGTGTGTGCATATGCGTGTGTGTGTGCATATGCGTGTGTGTGTGTGTGTGTGTGTGTGTGTGTGTGTGCGTGTGCGTGTATGTGTGTGTGTGCATATGTGTGTGTTGTGTGTTGGGGGGAGTGAATGTGTGTGTGTGCATATGTGTGTGTTGGGGGGGAGTGAATGTGTGTGTTTGTGTGAAAGAGGGAGAGAACATGTTTCTGTCTGCAAGTGTGTGACATATACATTCCTTAACTATAATGTTGTCTTCAGATGACGTTTTTTTCTTTTATCCAAGTTATTGTAGGTGGAAACTTGAAGAAGCCCTTCCAAAATAGGCTTTATGACCAAAACTCAGGCCCAGATTCCATCAAAAACTATGCTTTGTATTAAACTTTGAATACATTCAGTGTTACTTACACAACATCCTGGGTTTGACAGTCACAGAAGTGTAAAAATAGGAAGGTAACAATGTATGTAGCTAATCCTTAGAGTTAGATTAAACGTGGCTCGGGGGCTGTAAGCTTCTCCTTCACATTGCATAACACATTTACGTAAGCATGGTGCTCGGTTAAATGAATGGATGTTCTGAATAGGTCGCATTTACCTATCAGGAGCAAATGTAAGAACATTTATAAATCACATGTACAACCAAGGTTTTTATATGGGTACTTTCTCACGGGAAAACCAGGGTAGCTGTTGTAGCTGATCTTTAAGAAATTCCTTGTATATTATTTATAAGCACATCTTCTCTTTTCTGACTAAGCACTCGCATTGTTGACCTTAATTTAATTTCCTGTTCTTGAGATCTGCCGAGGCAAAACATAATTCGATGATGAGCCGCACAAGTTTTCCATACTGTAACTTTGTTCCCAGTTTAAATGTTTAGCTTTTCATGGGTGGGATTGAAGCCTGGCGGGGAGTGTTTGCATTGTCATCGTAATTCTAGAACGTTCCAGAACTGAGCTGCTTTAAAACTCGTTCCTGCTTCTTATTTCAGGTGAAACGTGTGATGAGAAAAGTCCTCCGGGACCGGCTTCCAAACGAGTGCGCACCGCCTACACCAGCGCCCAACTTGTCGAACTTGAAAAAGAGTTCCATTTCAACCGATACCTGTGTCGCCCCCGCAGGGTGGAGATGGCCAATTTACTCAATCTCACAGAGCGTCAAATAAAGATTTGGTTTCAGAACAGGAGGATGAAGTACAAAAAGGATCAAAAGGCTAAGGGGATAATGCACTCTCCCATCGGACACTCTCCCGACAGAAGTCCGCCGTTGAGCGGCACGAATCACATCGGATATTCCGGGCAGCTCCAAAACGTAAACAGCCTCGGCTACGACGCGCCCTCGCCTCCGCCGTTCGCCAAGCCTCAACAAAACATGTACGGCTTGGCTGCCTACACGGCGCCATTGGGCGGCTGCATGCCGCAGCAGAAAAGGTACCCTGCCTCCGAGTACGAACACCACAGCATACAAGGCAACGGCGGCTTTGCCAACGCTAATTTACAAGGCAGCCCCGTGTACGTCGGGGGGAATTTCGTTGATTCCATGCCAGCCTCGGGCCCCATGTTCAACCTCGGCCATATCCCCCACCCCTCATCCGCCAGCGTGGACTACAGCTGCGCGGCCCAGGTCCCCGGCAACCACCATCACGGACCCTGTGACCCCCATCCCACGTACACAGACCTCTCCTCTCACCACGCATCTCAGGGAAGGATTCAGGAAGCGCCGAAACTGACGCATCTGTAGTGGATTCTGTCCGTGTACCGAAGCGATGTTCTCGCTTTTTTTAATACCTCAGTCTGAAGCGTTCCAAGAGAGTCATCTGTGTTAGCCGTACGATTATATATTGTTATTACTGTTACTCCTATTATTGTTATGGTTTTTCGAACAGCGGTGGTCCATTTTCTGCTGATGAAGATCTGTAAAGGATTGTAATCGCAGCTATTTCAGTTTATGAGTTACAGTGCGTAACACGAGGACCGAAAATGTATCAGTTTACTTGAAGGTAAGTACTGTAGACGTGTCAGCATTAGTAACCCATCAAAATAAGGATGTCTTTTGCATAAAAACAACACAAAGGGGGGAAAGAGTGATTTATTTGGTCTACATCCGGTCTCAGTTCAGAAAGCCTAATTTATTTTTATTTTTTTGAAAATCGTATGATAGACATTTATTTCTATTATGGTATTTATTATTTAAAGAACAAATTTGTACAATGTGTTATTTATATTAGACTTGATGTAGGGTATTTATGTGGACATCTGTAGAATTGATACAACATACCCAGGGCAAACACTGCTTTGCCTTTGCCATTATTTCCCGTTTAAAGGAATTGATTCAAATTAGTTGAAACATAGTCTGAAGCATTTGTAGAAGTGGCGGGTGTTTGTAGTTTTTGTAAGAATTCATTCTGGCAAATGATAAATACAACCTAAAATGTGTCATTAAACAAAAATCTACGTTTTCGATTCACTTACTTCTTATGTTGAGCATTTTAAATAAAATATACTAAACTATAATACGTTCCTTCGATGAAGTCATTTTTGTTGTAGATAAGCAATGCAGCATGACAATTAATTTCCCGGATTATTTAGTTTTTTTTTTCCAGACAGACAATTCATCCATACGTTGATTACATGATCCGAAGTGAAGTGTGTATTTATTATCACACTTAAATGTAAAGCGCTCATAAACATACCGAAAAGAACATCTTTTTTTGCAAGTCCGATTAGAATTTATCGAGGACATTTGCACATTACGAACCCACAGTAACCAACCGAATCTGTTATTGAGTTGCTGTTTTATTTGCTGTTCTCTGAAAAATAATGGTGAGCGTTTTAAAGAGTCCCAGTCTCTGTCTTCAGTCTCACACAATACACAATCGAAAGTAATTCGGACACAAATTCTATCCACTCTAATCCAATCTAATTCACAGTAATTAGCCGAGGATAACGAGCTGATAGCTACAACTAGAAAATACGACAGGTTTTAAATGCAGGTTGGTTAAAGGTTCACTCACTAATTGGAAAAAGATCTGTAGGCTTACAGCCGCAATGTCCGAACCCACGCCCATCGAAGTTAAGATAAAACCTGCAATCAGAGCCTATTAGCCAACCATTGCGGCAAAACAGATTTATTCATTCGTCTTTCCTCGTTTACTATGCAAATATATATTGTGATAAGATTCTTCTGAATTGTGACTTCAGTGAAGAGTGAAAATATGTATTTATGTTGTTTATTTATGATTTGTAACAGGCAACACAATAAAACAATAATCAATTCAAATATAAATCGATTCTTGTTTTTTCACAGGTTTGCTTTCAATGTGTTTTCTCCACGATGGTCATTGGTCCACTGAATCATGTGATTAATATCTTCATCATATATAGGCCTGCATTCAGGTTAACTGTTTGTCTGTTAACCTAAATCTAAATAGGACGCGATTTATGAATATGGAAGCTATATAGCTGAGACAGGCTTTTGTTGGCTACATCAGCAGTGATCCGTCCTTCGCGAAGTGCCCGGCTTCTCGACTTTCTCTTGGCCAGACATCCCAGGCTCATCAATCACAGGCCATCAAAGCAGTTAGGTTCGACACTGATTCCTCCTTCCTGCGAACAAAGCGTTGCCATTTTGAACTCCGCAAACATATTTCAAAATGAGCGGCTAAACTTTGCTAAATACAGAGGAAGCCTGCGCTCAAAGCAGGCCCCTAGATTACCCACGAGAGCGCCTAAAGGAAAACAAGGCAAGATACCCGAGTCACCATGCTGAATGCAATATTCAGACTTTCTTATTTTGATTAATGGGTTCCATTGTTGTTCGTAGTGTTGTCATGTGTGTATCGGGTGGTGCTTAGGATATGCACTGAATGTGAAGGGCTGATTTGGAATGTAATCATTTGTCTATTCATTTACATTGATCACATGACAGCTAAAAAAATTAATCGTTTAAGTCTTAGGAAACACATTAAAACTTGCCTTCTGTAGGAATTATACGTGGCCTACTGTCGTAGACTATTGTCCGCCAAGCAATGCCATTTTGTTAGACGCGGCATCAATGGCGGCCATTTTAACGCCTATCCATCGCACGCATAGCCTGTGCTGTGATTCATTGCATTTCATTTTCCATTTTAGACAATGTAGACCTCGAAAAATACCCGGGCAGCCCACCTGACAATACCCGTCGTACGACGTACACCAATAGTTAGGCTACTCAAACTCATGAATTTTGGGGGGGAGAAAGACTTTATGCAATTATAACACAGCGGCTACCTTTGCATGCGAAATATTACACGTCTCAGATGAAAAACAATATTTTCTTTCATCGTTTCACGGGAAATTTGCGGTTAACATTTCGTACTTTAGGGTTGCGTGCGGGGGTTTGAAACTCTAAAAGCGCAAAAAGGGACCAAGTGGCGAGAGAACGTTCAAAGCCAACATCTGCCCCATGCCAGTGGCAAATACTTGTCCATGATTTCATAATAAAAAATGTTCGAAAATAAATAGCCTGTCTGCTAATAAACATGAAGGTTGTCTTCTGGAAAGAAGTGCGAGACTTCGATCCAATCACAATTAGGCTGATTTACATGCAAACTTGCTGGGGTAGGCAAAAGAAGTCATTATAGTATGACATAAACGCTATACGGAAGCTTTCCTTCATATTGAATTATTTGACCAATCAACCATTCATAATAATCTCACTAAAAAAACGACACTAAAATCTAAAACGTAGGCCTAAGAGGCTGAAAGGTTGCTTATCTTATAACAGACAAATACTTTCATGAGCAAGAACGATTGGAATTCTCGTGGCAAATACCAATTTAAATTGGCTATAAACATAATTCGTTCGTCAGCAATCTACGAACATTTGCATGCTACCGTTAACTTTCACCACTCAAACTTCGAAATCTCCACTTCGGTGCTCGACTGAACTCTTGGTCGCTCTTTTGCATGTGCGCAAAGAACATCCTCACATGGAGACAAAAGAAGGTGTTAATTTTTGTTATTCAAGCGATTGCTTTCATTGTTAAGACTACGAATTAAATTGCACGAGGAAAACAGACTTAAATTCTTCATGGATGCATAACCAATTCGCCCACACACACGCTGTGAAATTCGTAGTGACCGCCATTTTGAAAACGCTTGTCTATCGCTCACGTAATTAAAACTAGTGCAGTTAGGTCACCGTGCCATACTCGTTTCAAGTGAGAGGTCCGTCTGAAGCAAGACAATGGGTTAAGCTGTGTGTGATCGAGAGATGTAGTGACCAGGTGCACTACAGGAGGAAGCCTGTGTCATTAGTGAAGAAGCACTTTCGAGAGTTTCAGTGTGACTTCCTCTTCAGGACACGGTGTTTTTTTTTCTTTATCCGCTGAGAAACATGACCGCTCAGTGAATATGTTGACATCCATCATGAGTTAATTGATTTCATTTAGACAAAGAGGGCAATGCCCAATAATCAACATATTGCACAAATGCACAATATGCACAAAACACTAGATTCTGGTACACAGTCAACTCAATTAACAAATTGGCAATTAATTGTGTCAGGAGCTATATTAATTATTCTGATGTGTTCAGACAATGCAGTTGCTGCTGTTACATTAGTTCGAGACTGTTTAGTTCTGTTGAGTTTTCCAATCGTTTGCCACTTTGGCTTGATGTTAATGGACCGTGCTTTGAGCCTGTGAGCGCAGTGAAAGCAGGCCTATACAAATGTTTTGTTAGTCAAGAGAAGCCGAACAACTTTCGAAAGCGCCATTCGTGAAGTTACTGCATTCCATTAGCTGTGAGATATGTAGATTTTAATTAATTTCCAACATATTTGCGTAGTTTGTTCGTTGAACACTCTCACGTTCACTGAAAGCGATTCATAAATAAATGTGGTTCAGTAGCATTATAACCTTAAGTTATGTCTTATCGTGTGTTCTAAGATTGAATCACCATTCTTTTCAGCACCTGAGGGTTGAACAGTGCCCCTGATGACGGGCTGAATATTCCTCGTGGTGGTCCTCCGTAAAATTTCTACATGTTTTGGGAACACATGTGAAACTGCCACCAGAGCTGCGCGCATTTTCGGGAAACTTGGCTCTGGCTCTTATTCCGTCGCCCCGGGCAGTCGGACCTTGAGCACTGAAGCCCGCATTACAGGTCAAGCGATGATTCTGGGTGCGTAGATCATTTTAAAAACCTAAATACATCGTGGAATTATTTAGATGTCTGGGTTTACTGGCCTACAATGTTTTGATCTGTGTTGTATGAAATGTACCGTTCTTTTGATATTGTTTTTAGACAGTTTGTTTTGGTTATCAGCTGTGGTAGGTACAGGGAAGGAATTGTTCTCTGTACGAGAACTCAAAAAAATCGTCCTAAACAGAAAGCGAACATTTTGTCATTTTTACTGAATACGTTTGGATATATTTTATATTTTGATATGTATGTATGTGCGTGTATGTATGTATGAATAGTTAAATGTGTTCTGAATAAAAGGAAACTTAAATGATGAATATAAATGCTCTTGTCCTGATTTTACAGAAATAAACCACGTCAATGAGCTGGCTTCATGTTGTAACATAAACAGGGGGGTGCCATTCATCAGACTTTTACACTTTACAAAAAATTAGCAATCTCTGATCATACCCAGTGTAACAGGAAACGAATAAACTGCACAATGTAGGCCATGGCCTATAAACTGTGTTGCCCTTTGTGGAAGTTGCGCAGAATTATTGACTTGGTTTAAAGCGTTTCTAGGCTACATATATATATGGTCGAGAATAACCACTTAATATTTCTCGTGAAAAACAGTAACTAGGCTGTGTCTGTACCCACAAGTATCCCCGTTTTCATCAGCCAAGAAGCCTGTATTGGTTTTGTACAATAATGCAAGGTACAATACAGGCCTACACGCTTTGGAATCTCCCTGATTGGTACAAATACAATAACACACGAACACTAAAATACAGTTTTAATAACCTCTCCGAAAAGGCATATGCGATAAACAATTCCACTTTAGTACAGATGCGATGGAAGAGATACAAATTAGCAGCGGGAAAGCGGCTGTCCGGGGTGCGAGGCTGACGGTGGGGTTATTGTTCAGAGTCCATCAATCACTAAATGCGCGCTCTGCCTCCGAGAGCCAGATGGGATGCGTCCAAATTCGCCGCGAGAGAGGCCAGCTCTAAAACCAAAAGATCACAATTAAGATCCAGATACGCATAATTAACATACACATTCCAGAATCTTCCATTTCAGCCCACAGCCGTGGTACATTGTGAAATTTCTGCGTGGCACACTTGCTTCTGAGGTGAAAAACAACTTAGTGCTTATAAATACCAAATTTTTACACACGTTTTGGTGCGGAGCCTTATAGTAAATGTCCACTAAACAATACAATTCTGCATTGGCATTGTATTAATAATAACATTACATGAAACGATGAAGTAGCTGGAGTAGTATGAAATAGCTTCTCAGTTACATTCAGGATAGACTGGGTGCATGACGTCCGTGCAGTTACTTTTCTTTCCTTTTTTCAAGTTTGGCAGGTGCATGTTCTCGCCCGCTGTGGGCAGAAAGACCAGTGGGAAAATCTGCTGTGTAATTCTTTACAGAATGATGTATAATTATGGCTTAACGTGCCGACCACCGAATGGGTCAATCTTACACTGAATTTCCACACTCTCAGACGAAATGTGGGATTGCGATCCACCTCCTGATTTGGACAGCAGAACAAAACACATTTGCTCGCAACTGGACTCGTGTCTAAGCAAAGAAATGTCGGAACGAAGCGCCTGTCATATTATATACATCCATGTTCCATAATGTATTAACTAACTTGCCAGCGCTTGGATGTGATTGTTAAGAATAAAGGCAACCATACTACACGCCGACACATCTATTTTTGCCATTTTTCGTCATCTATCTTGACGTTTCTTCCTTGAAAAACGTGTTAAATGCGACGTGTTTCACTTTAAAATATCAAATATTGTACTTAGCAAAAACTATGTAAAATAATCTGAATAAATAATCTGCACACGTTAAAGAAAATTTTGCATACAAATTATTCTTATATTATTCCAACAGACAAATGAATACTCAATTTCAAATGTAAAATGTCAGTGTATTTAAAACCAGCTTCACGTAGTTCTCTGTAAATATTTCTCTGTAATATATATATACTGAACCACTTTTGGTTAATTTCTCCTTACGAAAGTCAGCAATAGGGCTATCCATCTCCCTCTGGTACTTCCTCAGCACCGTAAATGAGATTAAAATAACAAGGCTGTTAAATAACATCACTCTGATGGAAAGTATAAGACAATACAATTGGTTGAATTATGCTTCCATGTCTGCAATGTCCTCTTAGTTTGCCATTAACTTCGACTTACATGATATAGACCCATCTTTGAAAACGTTAAGGCCAAGAAAACAAGCAAACCTTACCCGAAAGCCAGATTCACTTTTTTTCTACAGAAGTTTGCGCAATCGAGGACGCATTCACACCTCTCCACGGTTAAAGTTACATCTACAGTGAGGAAATTTCAGTCTAAAGCGTGGTCTTGGTCTGCTCCCCCTGATTGGACAGATGAAACATGATCACGCCCACTCAGAAGTGGGTAATACATCCTGAGTTTGGGAGGTACAGTATATTGCCAGGGAAAAGAGTCACTGACAACGTATCCGACAGTTCATTCAATGGATGACTTGCAATCGCGCATAGACTGGTGGTGACGTTTGCGCATGGTCTGCAAGCCAGTAAGTGCTTACAGGACAGCGCCTTGCAGTGCCGAAAGGACCTATGAAGTTTCCTGTAGATACAGTGTAATATGTTTCTAACACCCACTCAAACAGGAGCGAAGCATCAGTTTAATTCAGTTTATATTCCATGCACGTTGCAGGCTCATTTGGTTATGCTATGGATTCCCATTAAAGTAAGTAAAGTAAATTTCAGGACAAGCTACAACTGAATCCATGATTTTCATGGCATTAACAGAACCAATGTTTTAAGTGCCTGATGAATAAAGTTATGGTTACATTCATGATGATGATGATTCTGATTATGATTATTAATAGTATTAGTGATAGTAATAACAGTAGAAGTAGTAGTACAATCTTCCTCCACAATCTTCCTTCCTCATTCTTATTATCACCATTATTATGTTTTTTCGATAAGGTAAAATAGTATTATTATTATTATCAGGTAAAGTGGGACATTAGGTGAAATTGCCTACTTAAGCTGTACAGTGCTGTGCTCTCTAAGCATCAACAGCCAATCACCAAAACTGTTCCTGAATTGTTGCTACAACAGGTCTTGTCATTAAGCAATCGCCTGACATAATAATAATGGGTTTGGTTTATCTTTGAAGGAGATCTTTTCAGTGCAAGCACATGGAAAACACATGGTAAGACTTATGAAGTTTGATTTCTCCTTTATCACACTACTACTGCAATACAAATTAGGCTGCAGCCTGTATTGACGGATTACAATAAAGTTGTTTAAACACTGGTTGAAACACAACACATATGTTTGTTTTTATGAAAAACTGTTTTATGGCACTGTCCCTCTTCGTCTGGAAGAGCTAAGTGCAAAGTGGGACAATATTCTTTAGGTATAGTGGGACACCTTTTAAAGCTTAATAAGCGCTATAGAACTAAAATGTGGCCACTTATAAACTTTAAATGTTATTTGTAATATTATAATGCATGCATTAAGCATCAGTATCCTTCATGTCTAATACTGGCATACTCCACAGCTTGTTACCACCACAAGCCCACAACTTCTGCACCTACCATTGTGTGCTGTCAGAAAGGGACAGGGAAGGGGCATTGCAGCCAGCATCTCAATCAATTACAAATCAGGGTGACAGTGTCAGCAAGCAGGGTATGGACACTATAGAGGTCACTGTCTCAGACAGTCCACAGCCTGCAGAACAGCCAGGTGAAGAAATTCCCTCCACAGCTGGAATAGGCCAAGATGCGACAACCCTTTCAGCAAGCTTTGAGGATGTGGTACCAGTAATGATACAACTGCGGTACAAAGAGCCACCATCCATTGCCTGGACCAGCCAGGAGAACCTCCTCTAGCCTGAGGGCTCCAAGCAAAAAGGCAAAGGAAAAACAAGAAGAAAAAGTGCTCACTCAAGCGTAAACTGGACAGGTGGGCATTGCCAGCCAAGGCACATGCACTGGCTGCCAGGAAAGTTACGGGGGTGCAAAAGACCCAAAATGTGTGAGGCATCGTACCATGTGTCCTGGGCGGAGGAATATTAACTATTGTAATAGTGTTTATCATTGAATAAAATGCTTTACTTTCACTATCTCAGAAGCGTCAGAAGCTCAGAAGCCTGTTTTTAACATAAAAACATGACTGTAGCGCTTTAAGATACAGGCTGTCCTACTTTAACTCAACACAATGTCTGAATGAGAGATGGGGGTCTTGGTATGTTTTAGGGTATTTAGCATCTAATATACAGCCAATATGTGTAATGCCATAGTGCATTCCAATACACTTTCAGGACAAACATAAGAAGATATGCAATGACATACAAAAATCACTGGAGTGAACAGTTTTTGTTCGCTTGATCTGCCAAAAGTGTCCCACATTACCTGAATTCACCCCATCTTTAAAAAGGTGAGTTACCATGGCAACAAAAACAAAGGCATCCTCACTGTAAGCAGCAGCGAATATGCATCGGAATGTTAACACTATGAGCCAAAAAAGGTTGCAAAAGGAAGTCTTAAATTGTCTTATTTCATATAAAAAATTTTGAGGGTAGGCTGGTGTATTATTTTTTTCTTGCTGTTGATTCTCACGATTAAAGTCCTCGTTAAGATGTCATGGATGTCTTCGTGCATTATTTCAGCATTTAAAATGTGGTACAACAAATTTTAAATCGTTAACTTTGGTTAACCAACAGTTTGCTACAGTATAATTGTAGGCGTACGCTGTCCCCACACAAGCGGCTCTGGTCAATGTCAGACTCCCAAACTGACACTACCCGGAAGTGAAATGGATAAATGAATGAAAACCAGGAACTCGCCACCGCGTGCATTTGACGTATTGGGGCTGAGAATATTGGTTTGTTGCTTTCCTCTTCGCTTACACCGTCCTTACCTATGATTGGCTCATACGTGCAACGTTAGAAATATCTACCAATCATGGATAAGTGCGGATTGTCTGCAAAGACAAAACAACACTTCCATCCGATGCCTGTTGTGTCCGTAACCTTGTGTGCAATATACAAGAACAGAATCTTAGCATTGGAGAGACATTTAGCAAGGCGCTGTTCATTGTTTGAACTACCGTTAGTAAGATAGATAACCAGCTCGTAGCTGTTGTCTGCTGCCATGTCTCTCGCTGCCGAGGCGTTCGTTTCACAGATAGCAGGTAGCTAACAACAAATGCACCTGTCATTTGATTAGCAAGCAAGCTATCTGTTTTGGGTTCAGCTATCCAGATAGCCCATGTTCGCTAACTAGCTAGATGCAGCTATGCTTATTTGAGGTATTTCCAAGTAAAATTGGAAGGCAGACAGTAAAACAGTGTCAAATTAATGTTTTGCATGCGACCTTGTAAATATTGTAAGAGGCACTGCAATGGAATGTATTGGCTAGCAAGCGCTGCGTGTTGATGCGGCACCATTGTTATCGTGCTAGCTATAGCCAAGTTAGCAAATGAGTAGCCGGCTAGCTACCGTGTTTGAAATCTCGTAGTTTATTTATAACCACAAGCAGCTGACTAGCTGAGTGACAGCTACTTGTTTTTGTTTAACATGTCAACATTACCCTTGATTGCACTAACGCTAAGGTATGAGGGTGCTCACAGTGCTTAGCTGTACGTAATTCTTTTGTTTGCGTTTTGTTTCAAATTGACAAGGGACTGTTATTCACAGCATCATTGTTTGCTCGCTGTGTATGTGCTGTGTTTCCGCTCCTGTCCTTTTAACTGTCTCCGTATGCTCGAGACTAGAAAAATGTCATAACGTGCCGCGGTTGCTGATAAGGAGAAAACAACAGTACATATCACATTTCATTGGAAAAGATTTTGCAAGCAACATGAATTGAAAAATTTAGTGTCAGCAGTCTTTAGTGTTAAATAATTTGTGTTTGCCCACTCCGGTAGTCAAAGATGTCGGTGCATCCTACTATTAATATAACCATTTACGCAATGTTTGTCTTTTTATGAGATTGAATGTATCTTTGAAAAGTGTAAGTTACACATACATGTTTAATCTGTATTTGCACGATGAATGTTCCATGAACAATTGCATATGCACAGCAACTTTGAGTGGGAGGTCTTGCAGCTGTATATATATATTGCATAACATACACCGTTTTCTCTGTAATATATATTTAAATTATAATATATGCAGTTATGGAGTGTGTGCGTGCGTGCACAAATACACACATATTTGCAGCATGGCTCAAGGATATGCTTGCTTGTACAAATAGTTCATGGCAGTAAAATTTAATATTTAATTAATATTCATATGAATGTGTTGATATGAATATGTAAAATAAAACGGCACACAGTTCATAGTCTTGTGAAAAAGATAAGAATAGTTATGTTACTTGCTGAAGACAGGAAGCTGAATTAAGAATAGGTGTAACTTAACTGCGAAAAAGGTATTCAGTTACGCTTTTCACATGCAAAAAATCAACATTTCATGTTGCACTAATTAATATTGGAGACACAGTAGTAGCCTGCTGCTACACTTAGTAGATTGCGTATCTACTTTGGTAAATATTTTAGAAACGTGCCTGAATTTTGAATTGCAACCCGAGTGACCGTTGTTTCTTTGCCCTTGGCCTTCTGACATGAACATGCATTGTGCGAGGAAAGTCAGTCCTGCGTTTCCACAGTTTTACAGGATGTTTGACGCAACAAAATGCGAGCCGGACACATGTAATCCAAGGTCGTGGTAAGAATTTTTACGTCTGATGAACTAGCCGAAGTGACCTTTAGTTACGTGCACCATTTGTCTCCTCCAGCCTCAGAGCCATGGCCTGAAACTGCAACACTGTATCAGCCTCTGAAGGGTAAGTCGTTCATTAAGCCATTAAAACCGTGGGCATCTGTGGTGCAACTGTGCTGCAAGCCGAAACGCTGTGTCCTCTGCATGTTATCAGAGAGCACGTGGGGAACACGTGCATCGAAGCCAACCTGTGAACGATTACATTCATAACGTGTACATTTACACTTGTTTGTATTTTCTAAAGAGGAAATTATTAATGAGTGCTATTTGCAGCTGCGTGCAGGGCTGTCCGCCGTGTGGAGGTGGCTTGAGGAGGGGCTGTGCTCCGTTATTGACCTACTCCCGCTGCTGTGGGCAGAATAAAATGATGAAGTAGCGGGGAAGGCTTGGTGGATTTACTGTGCCAACAGCTGAAGCAGCAGATTTGTGATGCTTTGTGGTAATGCGTAGCTCTTCCTTTACAGAAAAAAAAGGTACTGGTAAAACTGAGTAAGAAGATCTGGGCAGACATTAGCGGCTTTTCATATATCATAAGATCATGTTTTAGCCCCCATTTGAGGCTCAGCAGCATGTTACAGTTGTCAAAAGCCTGCGGAGTAATGAAGACTAATAGTTACCAGCCGCAGTCCTCTAACCACACATTTTTTATCGCAGCAAACTTGTCATCTTTCCTTCCAGTGTCAGCCTGAGACATGGTTTACAACATTCATTTGTGAAGGTTTTTATACAGTGCAGTTACCAGCTAGTAACTGTTGAAAGGTGTGGACAGTAAGTACAATCATATGTCCTCTCAAGCCTCAGCTAGTGTACACATCTATAAAGGGGATCTGATGTGAAGTCAGGCCCATCCTGCCGTCTTATACATGGTGTAGGCTGACATCACAGCCCACTGTGTTCCACTGTAGCATCAGAAACATGTAAGGCAATGTCTTGTGCTTTGTTTTGCAGAAGGTCAAATACTCCTGTCAGATTGTGCCTCCTCGCTTGCTGTCCAGGTAAAAACGCAGGCGTACACGCAAAAGTACACATTTCATTTCCAAAACTGCATCCATGGAATGGACCCATTCATTATTTGCTTTATCCTAACAGAGGCATGGCAAAGCAGCCTGAATCCATGACATTAATTGCATGTAGGTTCACATTGTGACATTTGGAATAAACCTGTGTTTTCAGGTAAGCATTGCTTTCCAGCACAAGAACTAAGCAGTTCCTTCGTGTTTATTGCAGAGTATTATAATGAACATGAACTTTATTAATTTAAACACTAAGCTTTGCATGTGAAGATCCTCCAGCCTTTATCAGTGAAGCAGAGCGCATGGTTTTCCCCCTGCACATTCACCGTCAATGTGATACACAAAAGCATTTGATAGTATAATAATCATTTTTTTAAAAATCATACATGTAAATGCTTTTTAAATTGGATTGAGGGTAAGAACGCCCTTGTTTTCAGAAGGCAGACCTTTATACTTTATACAAACAGATTGCACCTGAATTATGCTATTAAACCACCTTTTGTCATTCCCTCTCCAACCTGAAAGACACCGCACTGATTATGCAGGAACAGGGTAATAAACAACCTCAGTCTTGTCTGTAATATTTTGGACCAAAATGTATTAGGAATCTCTTTCATCTTTGCTGATACCCGTATGGACACCCTTTACAGCATCTTCAATATGAAATTATGACTGAATAAATTGCATATTCATTTATCTTCAAGATCCTCCGTGATGACAGCTCTTCCTGGCTTTCAGCACTCCCAGGAAAAATTGCGTTACAACATTAAATTAGTCCTCTGCTACGCTGTGAAATTGATTGTTCTGGAAAATGAACATGGCTTTGCTATAAATTACACCTTTGGATTTTGAGGAATCTGTTATATTGTTTAAAATAGTACCTACCTAATATAATTAGAGTTCTAATTTATGTTAAGCTACAAGTGTGCCTATTACTGTAAAAGGGTTAGGAATTTAATCTGTCTGTGGAATAAAGAATGATCCAGTGCATTTTTCATTTGTAACCCTAGACACATTATTTCAGTAAAATATCGAATAATTATATATGAAAAATGGATTATTGTACAGGCAGCTTAATTCTGAATTTATACTTTTTAAAGTTAGTGTTTTGGTTGTAGGGAGGAAACATTTAAACATGGGCAGTTGAATAACTCATAAGATGCTGGCTAGCGAAACAATAGAAGCTTTTCCCTTTGGTTAGATGCAGATCTTACTTGAGGTGGGAAAATGTAGCACGTAATAATTATCTTTGATTAATGTCACTGTTCTCAGTTTTATTTGTGGTTTACCCTAAAATGCCACTGATTTCAGCTGTAGGAATGTGTTCAGTGCACTCATTTACAGTTAAGCCTCATCTCTCAGTATTCACCTCCCGCAGAGGAAATTCTTGTTTACTTTTTGGACAGGTTTATTACTTCCCTCTGAAGGGTTGATGTCGATGTAAAGTGGTAATGTCATAATGCCAGTCCTGGGGAGCTGATAACAGATTCATCAGCAGGCCATGCATGACTCTGGAACCCATAAAGGCCTCCTTTGCTACCACAAACCACCCAGGCTAATGTCTGCTGGTCTCATCTCAGATTAGTCACTCTGCTTTAGTTGGCTTTATCCTCTGACGCCTTGGAATTGGATGGTTAATACTGTCAGAGTGTAGGAATGTCAGAATTTTTATCTCTGTAGGATACTGGTTAGAGTTGTTAGAATAAAAACCCAGGTTTCTTCTTAAAAACACAATCTCCAGACTTTGAGGTGAACATGAATTTTGGAATGTGGGTTAACATACCTCCCTCAGTAACGAGAATGCGAATCATTACTACTAAGTACTAACATGCCATCAAGAACTACAATGGCAATATCAAGTTTTTCATTGACATCACAGTGTTGATTCTGTGCATGAAATGTTTTCTGACCCTGAGAACAGACTAGCTAAGCATCATTGTTATAAATGTATTAAAGAACTGACAACATGATAGCAGTAGTAGCAGCGTATGTGAACATGCAAGAACACTGATACTGAAGTTAGTGATGTATATCTTTTCTTAACATGCATATTTTACATACGGTACCTACACTATGACATTAAGCCCAAGATTTAACAATTGGTAAATACGAGAAACTGCCAGAGATTTTTGGCAGTTTTTTTCCCCAGGCATTCAGAATGCAGTGGATTTTATTCATATTGTATGTGTGCTTATCCAAGGCATTATTATTCTTCATGTTAGAGAGAGACATCAGATCCTCTCTTTCCCTTTAGTCTCCTGACCGGCGGAGGTGAGGCCACCTTTGGCTGCCACATGAGCACAGCAGCACATATATCTCCTGCTCTGGGACACAGAATTGACAATGCATTTATCTTTGAATAATGTAAATGCCCTGAGAGTGGGGGGGGGGGGGGGGTAGCGGTGGGGGAAGTGGGGGGGCCGTCCTCGCTGCGTCCGCCGAGGGCAGGAACTGTCAGGCGGCGCTCTGCTCGCTCCACTGCAGACCCTCTCAGACCCACGGCCGTCCCCAGGCAAGCGGCACGGACCGGCACTTAATTTACACTCCTGCTGTAAGGGGAATTACTGCGGGCAGGCTGGCCTCCGTTAAGCTCCACTTATTTCTGTTTGGAAAAGAAATAAAAGGTGGCAGATAAGGTACATTAGTACAGTATAGCTTTTCAGATTGATTTGAATTTAAAAAGTTGGCATTTTTTTGGTCATTTCTTTGGTGGTGCCTGAAATTGTGTTGTAATTTAGCATTCCTGATGAGCTCCCTAAGTGAGGTCATCTTTAGTGTTGGTGGGGATGTGCCGATTTCACATTAGAAGATCGTCTCTAAATGCATTGGGCCAGCATCCCAGCAGATAGGTTTGTTCAGGCTGAATGAGTGGCCGGAAATGAATGGATGTTCAGTGAGCCAGAGTGGCAGTAAACTGTTTATCTTCTGCTGCGAAGTCCTATCATTCTTCTGGGAAACCTTGCGCTCGCCAGTGAAAATAGTGATAAATAGTGGGAAATCACGCTGGCAGATTTTTAGATGTGTTACCACCCCCCACCCCCCATCCCCCCCAGTGTCCTGGATGACAAGCAGAATCTGCGTACGTGTCCTGTCCCTAGGTGCAGTGGTGGTAGTGTTGTGTATAAAGTGAAAACTTGCATTTTCACACTGTATGGCATATGTGGCTTTTTGTGATATTTCGTATCATATCATCATGTCATATTGTTTCAAATTGTGAAGACCAGCCATTGGTTAAACCTCAGAGGAAGGTCCTTGTTACTTAATGCGCATATTTATTGAAGCTGACCTTTTCTCCGATTGTGATATTTCTCAGTGGTTGAAGCCTCGTAATTTTACTCTTATCAATACTGAGCAGTAAGAGCCTGACTGCAGTGATTGCCTGAATGAGGGCGCTGGATGGCACATTTGCTTTTCACATAATTGCATTTGTTTTTGATTAGCTGTCTTCGTGACGGTACGGCCACTGCACTGACACACGAACGCACAGGATTTAATCCTCACAGAGGCACGTAAGGGGCACGAAGGAACAGCAGGCATTTTGAGAAGATGCAGTTCAGGTGGAAAGCGGGGCGTGCTGTCAGTGCATTGAACTGAGCGGGTGTCGGTGTGCGCGTGATCTAACAGCGCGTTTCTCTGTGCAGGCGTATCTGCGGATGTGCAACCTGCCCGTCCGAGTGTCCTGCCGGGCCAACGCCGAGTACATGTCCCCATCTGGTGAGTCTTCTGTTCTCCCCGCGAGCGTGACGGCATCACGAGTTCCCCTCGTCACCAGCGGGCCTTCCCGTTAGCTGCGGCCGTGAGCGGGCTTCCCAGGCTCCTCTAGGCCTCTCTGGGGTTACGGTCCTGACACCACAGTGTGTTCACTGCACCCGTGTCGCCGCTGTTGGTCTTTATTTGGCAACAAAAGGGCGTGCTAATGGATAAACTCAATTAATATTTAAATGCGGTGTCTGGCGACGTGAGCCTTTTTTTGGTTGTTGTTGTTCTGGAGGCAGGAGAACAGCTTTAGAACATGCTGTTGGTTGAGGGTGATTTGTTACATGCTCAGACTTGTCACCGGTGGCGTAGTGAAGTGTGACCGTGCAGCAGCCCATGATCGTCCATTAAGCCGCTGGTTATTGGGTGAATTACATGGAAGCGGAGGCATTTTGCAATAGTTTGAATGTGGGTCAGTAACTTGTATACACAATGCATGCATATACAAACATTTCTTGCAGTATTTTTGTATATACGTTCATATGTATATATGAATAAATATTTATGTATGTATATATATGAATACTGTTGGTTCTGAAGGTGAGGAAGCCACATGTGAGGCCTGTTGAAAGCATCCCGCTCTGTTTTTGTAGCGCACTTTATCATGTGGATGCAGATGAGGTCTTTGTTGGAGCCGTGCACCTCATCCATTATCCTGAGGCTGCCAGGGAGATAGTGGGGGAGAGATGTGCTGAAAAGGGCCCTGACAGATCCTGCTGTTCCAGCGAACTCTCGGTGAACCAGGATCACCAGCAGGGTCCTTGCACGGAGACACTTTCACTACTGTTCTCTCCAGTGCGTGGTGCAGGTCACCATTATGACCCATCTCCTGTGCCTGTCCGCGTGCGGATCGATCTTCCCTGCCTGCTGTTTCTGTCCTGACCGATCCCACCAGACCGCGTATGTGACTGTGTCTCGAACTTCATGGTTTTCTTGTGCGTTTTTCTAATCTCATTTTCCAATTCATCTTCGTCACATTGAAACAACACCAAGCGTAGTCCCTAGCAAACACACTGCGATCAGTGTATCGTCTCCTTGTTGTTTGAGCTTTACTTTTTGTATATTTGTATATTCCATTATGTGTTTTGGTTATGCAGTAGCTAAGTATGGACTGCAGTCAGCTACAGCTGCCAAGATGAGTATAATGTTTGTTCAGTTTCATGAACAGATGCAAAAAAAAAAAAAATCAGTTTTTCAGATGTAGTCAGTGCATCAAGTATGCTGACAAGACAGATCATGTGCTTCAGTTATTAAATTAAGTGCACAGACAGTCAATACTACTTTGAGTTTTGAGGATTTTTGGGTCTGCCAATACCAAAACAACTTTGGTGGAATAATCTCAGTCTGGCAACCGCAACATTATAATGCAATATTCAAAATCCAGTTAGCACTATATTTCATATTCTCTCAGAAAATATGCACCTGTTGCGGTTTCCATTTTCCAGTCTTCACATGTAATAGACAATCTTTCACATGAGCTGAAAGAATGGCATTAATTTCAGCCTAACAGAAAATAGATTTGTGGGTTCAGAGATCCAGTTAACTGTTTCGACCAGGGCAATCAGAAGCAGCGGTCAAAATGTGGCCTAATGGAGCTGCCCAGGAGATTTAGACTGTCGGACTGAAAGGAAATGCAGGGTATACTGCTGCACAGCACGAGAGCTTAATCAGAACATTCACTGCTGTGTGAGTAACACAAAGGATCTGCCAAGCGCTGTCTGCTCCAGCAATCCTTTTACTTCTGCATCATCCAGGTAGTAAAACACAGTATATCTTTGAGATTTATTTGGCGGAAAGTTTAAAAAAAAAGCACACTTTGCCACCGTAGATGTTTTTCCTCAGTACTAGAGGAAAATGAATGTGAATCGCGATGCTTCAGCACAAACAGAAAGCCCGTTGTGCTTCCTGGCTCCGGCGGCGGCCCTGGGGCTGTATTGTCACAGACTTTCTGCTGGTATATAAAAAGTCCTTTGACACTATTTAATTTCTGTGTGCTCCGAGGCTGAGCGTCCGCAGTGGATTTCTTTTACGCGCTCTCTTCCACCTCTAGCTGCACGGCTTTATAACCAGGTTACTCTGCTGCCTCTCTGTCTCCTTCCACCCCCCCTCCCTCTCTTGTGCCCTCAAGGTAAAGTACCTTTCATCCACGTCGGAAATCAAGTTGTATCGGAGCTGGGACCGATAGTGCAGTTCACCAAGGCTAAGGTAAGAGACCGAGCCCGGGAATGAACTCACCGCCGGAGCTGCGGTCTGACACCGCCTCATCCATCAACGCACGGCTCGCCCCGCCACATCCGCACGACACCTCATGAGAAAAAATGTAAATGCACCGCTCGCATGCTCTCCCCTCCGCTTTCCTATTGGCCCTGAGAGGCAAACACGGGCGCGCACATGCTCATCCCATAAAAGCAAGGGTGATTGTTGTGTGGAATGCATAATTTGAAGGCCCCGTGCTCGTGCTGTGGAAAAGCATTTGCATAGGCGTATCTAGGAAAAACCTACAATGTCCTATTTTTATTGGGTTAGACATTCAGAGGTTCCAAAAACATTGATCTTTTTCGTACTTTCCTCTCTGCTTGTTTTCCTTTCTTTGTTTTCCCCTCAAAGCCAAAGAATTCAGCAGATACCTTCAGCTCCAGTGCCCACCCAATCCCTGCTATTGATTAGATTGTGCCATGATTAAACTCTGCTTTACACTGAGGTCAGTGCCTCCCCCTCGCAGCCCGCGGTGCGGCTAAGCTAATGAGAGCTGTGCTGCGTGTCCCTGCTTCTCCCCGCTGCAGGGCCACTCCCTCAGTGACGGCTTGGACGAGGTTCAGAGGGCTGAGATGAAGGCCTACATGGAGCTGGTGAACAACATGCTGCTGACGGCGGAGGTGCGGTGATTTCAGATTGCAGAGTGCGTGCTACACCATCACAGCGTTACTGATGCCAGTGAGCGTGCTGAGCTGTTTAATCCTGACACAGAGAGAGAGGAGCTGTTAGATGACTGCTCCTGCAAATGGCATCAAGTGTTGGGACAGAATCTCCACCTGATCAGTGCAGAGCTGCAGAGTTACAGCTGAAATGATTGTCCTTGTACTGACACAAGTGTCTAAAACAGATCTGGTTAGATTAGGTAATGCCCAGTGTAAGGAGATGAAGATATGAAGAAATAAATAGTCATCGGCATTGTCTGTTTTAATATAATATTTAAATGTTTCATCATAATAAGAAAATTCAGTTAACACACTAATATGAATAACACACTAATTTGCATGATTGTGTGTTCCTTTGGTCAAATAATAAAGACCTTGTATGACAGTGTTAATTAAATGTTGCTAATTGTTCCACTTAGTTATGTTGTAGTTAGTTATTGCATATTAGTTATGTAACGTATGTCTGTGTGTGTGCACTTGTGCATATGAGTGTGCATATGTGTGTATTTGTATGTACATGTGTGCTTGTGTGTGCACTTTTGTGTGTGTGTGTGCGCTTGTGTTAGTGCATGAGTCTTGTGTGTGCATGTGTGTACTTGTGTGAGTGTGCATATGTGTATGTGCACGTGTGTGCGCTTGTGTTTGTGTGTGTGCACTTACGTCTGCAGTTTTGTGTATGTGTGCATGTGTGTGTGCTTGCATGAGTACATGCATATGAGCGTGTACATGTACGCTTGTGTTTGCGTGTGTGAATGTGTGTGTGTGTGTATATATATGCTCGCGCGCGTGTGTGAATGTGCGTGTGTGTGAGTGTGTGAGTGTGTATGTGTGTGTGTGTGTGCGCGCGTGCGAGTGTGCGTGCGTGTGTGCGTACGTGTGAGAGTGTGTGTGTGTGTGTGAGAGCGTGTGTGTGTGTGTGTGTGTGTGAGAGAGCGTGTGTGTGAGAGCGTGTGTGTGTGTGTGTGTGTGTGTGTGAGAGAGCGTGTGTGTGTGTGTGTGTGTGAGAGCGTGTGTGTGTGTGTGTGTGTGTGTGCGCGTGCCACACTCAGCTCCTCTTTGTCTCTCCTCCGCAGCTGTACATCCAGTGGTGTGATGAGAGCACGGCAGCAGAGGTAAGCGGTTTCCCAGCATTCATCTTAATTAGGCTTTAATGAAAAGGGGCTCTCTTTAAGACCATGGCTGCAGGCTCATAAATGATGCATAGCGCTTTGCTGCAGTGCTAACCCTCTGTTCATTTACTTTGCCTGCGCACACATCCTCCATTATACTCTCCTCTCTCTCTCTGCCTCACCGCCTCTTTCTGCTTCAGGTTTAACATGCTCTTAGATTCCTTCAGCTTGTGCATGTCTGACAACTTAGCACAAACATTCAGATAAACATGTTGTCATTTATACAGATATAGTATATATCTAGTAATTTGGTTAATTTCATTAATTATATTTATTTGTTCTGTGTGTTGAGTTATATTTGTGGTTGTGTTAGCTTTAGTTATAAAGAGAAAAAAATTCCTTGCTCTTCATTTAAACATCACTAGCTCTATTTTTGCATGTCAGTTATTACATTATTTTCATTTAAGAGACACTCTTATCCAGAGCGACTTACATAGGTGACTTTTTTTTACATGTTATCAATTTATACTGTTGGATGTTTACTGAGGCCATTCTGGTTAACTACCTTGCCCAAGGGTACAGCAGCAGTAGTCCCCGGTGGGGAATCGAACCAGCAACCTTTTGGTTATGAGCCCTGCTTCTTAACACTATGCTGCACTGCTGCCACAAGCAAAGACCCTTTTCTGATGATGATGCATTTCCTCAAGTCACAGATATGAATTAGTGTGGCAAACGTGCTGTCTGATTTAATAAGTGAACTCTTTTATCCTTTTTTTCAAATCACCTCTATAAAACCTGTACTGTATGCACACACAGAGCTTCATTGTGATTTTCAGGTCTCGAGGCCGAGGTACAGCAGCCCTTATTCCTGGCCCCTGAACCACATCCTGGCCTATCAGAAACAGTGGGAAGTCAGACGTAAGATGAACGCTATTGGCTGGGCAGGGAAAACCCTGGAACAGGTATGCAATGGTTAGGATGTCGCTAAGCGTGCTGCTTTATAATGTCACCTGACCATCCCGTGATTTGACCGCTCCCGCGAAACTTGATTCCTCTGTCACGCATGTCAGTATATTGTTAAATGCTCGATGTTGCCAGGAGGTGAAAGGAACGTTTTCATGTTCGCAGGTCTATGAAGATGTGAATCAGTGCTGTCAGGCTCTTTCCCAGAGGCTGGGAACACAGGCCTACTTCTTCAATAAGCAGTAGGTGTCTGACTCTCTCACTCTCTGTACCACTCCACTCTGTCACCCGGTCATCACCCTTAAATGCATAGGGCCTCATCTGGTGCTGTGCATCTGGTGTGTTTGAGTGAGGGCTCTTCTAACTCTTGTACCTTTAAAAAAATGACATTATTTTTGCTGTGAGTATTGAAGTATAGAGTCCATTTCTGCTTATTCAGACTACAGATCGTGTTTGAGCTTTTAGGAGGGTGATGAAATGTATTGGCTAATTATAAAGTATAAAGTAATTAGACATGACTGCCTTTTTTATTTTCAGTTTTCCTCAGTCTGGGGGTATCATTACAACATAACACTGGATTTGCTGCATTCTGACTCATCACAGAGTTGCATCATCACTGAGCTGGCAGTATGACTGGCAGTTATAAATGTGCAGCTGTAAAAGCCGCACACAGATTCCTAGCCAGTGTTTCAGAGGAATAAGAGAGACATTCGTATTCAAAAGCTGGCCTGCATGCATACACATTTCTCTTTAATTGAAAGTACAAGAGGGAAATCAAAATTAATCTTGTGGTGGTAGGCATCCCAAAGCAGCCATTTTTGGCATACTTTGGGAGTGAAAAGTGAAGTGCAGTAACAAAAATATTGCATTCATCAGACAAACCTTCAGAGGGTTTGAGACTGATCCTTACTGATGCTCCGCCATGGTTTATCCAGGGCTATACAGCTGCAAGGGAATCTAAGGTGTCCTCTTTCCTCGTTCCAGCCCTACTGAGCTGGATGCCCTGGTCTTCGGTCACCTGTTCACCATCCTGACCACCCAGCTGACCAGCGACGAGCTGAGCGATAAGATCAAGAACTACAGCAACCTGCTGGCCTTCTGCCGGCGGATAGAGCAGACCTACTTTGAAGACGAAGGCAAGGAGGACCTGGCCAGCTCTTCATCCCGAGCCTCCAAAGGCCCCTAGCTGCACTGACCCTCACTGCTTCTATCTGTGCAGTCCCACATTCCCTTCCCCCAAGCCTGCTGTGCCGGAATCTTCCGTTATACTGTGGAAGTGTGTAATGGTGGTAATGCTGTTGTCTGTTGTTTAAAAAAAGTGTGTTCTTGTCTGTGGGTTAGGTTTTAAATGGAAAGTGCCAAGAAAGACTGAAAATAAAAAAAATTCACATTTGTTAACGTCTGTTATTAATACATGATTATGTTCACATGTTAAGGAATGGGGCTCATAACTGAAAGGTTGCTGGTTCGATTCCCTGCTGGGGCACTGCTGCTGTACCTTTAAGCAAGGTACTAAACCTCCTCCGTAATGTAACATGTAAAAACTGTAACTCTCGTAAGACACTCTGGACAAGAGCATCTGCTAAACGACATTAATGTAATGTAAGGTATGTGATGGTATTGTCCCTTATTAAACATTATCATTTGGAACATGGCTGGTGTCCTGAGCCCAGCCTTGTGTGAGAGAGAGAGACCTAAGAGAAGCGACTCTTAAGTGACCATCTCTGTCTGACCACTGGTCACTCAGTCTGTTCTGCATCATTCCCTGTCCACTACAAGATTCGGAGGACACTTGGATCCCCCTCTCTATGATGGATTATTTAGGAGTCAATGAGTTTGGTTTGGGACTTGCCCTTCTGGGCATGCTGGTGCACATGTAGCCTGACTGGTTGACCCACCAGGGTTTCCCAGGTCATCTTGCAACAACATTGCCTGCTATCCTGCAGGAACATCAACACAATGGAGATCTTTGAGCCGACAGACAACTCCTGGCCTTTCCTGAGCCCAACTCAGTATTTAATTGGGGAAGGATAATCTTCCATGAGTCAAAGTCATTAGCCAAGACACAACTTGTTGATGTCTATTTTAAATACATGAGTACATTCTGCAAATACGTTCATGAAGATGTGTGTTCATTAACAGTACTGAGCCTCTTTGCTTTGCAGTCAGCATGTCGGAAGGTGAATGGTTTAGACTTTGGTCACTTGGAGTAAGAAATGGGGTTGGTCTTAGTGTGACATGATGGTATAGATATGCATACTGTTAAGAGGTTACCGTTTTATGTAAACATACTTTGAAAGACGTTTTTTTTATATTGATTTATCGTGGATATAGAAATGGATGGGAACATGCCCCACCCCCTTCATTATACCTGACCACCTTCTTATAAAGAGTCCGTATTACAAAGGCTGCTGTTAAAGATGTATTACGATTATGTTAAAACGCGTCTGACGTCTATAAACATACAGTACATTTAGACACCCCTACTATTAATACCAATAGCAATTCTGTTTAACACACGTTTTGAATTTCGCGAAAGGACAAACGGGATCGGGAGTCAAAAATTTGATGTGATTGGTCAATCACTTAGACGTTGAACTTTACTTCCAGTTTGCAGGCGTTGAAATGTTCTGTGGCACCATGCTTTGATATGTGACAGCGAGCTGGATCTGATGATATCCGCATAAATCGCAGTGGTTGGAGAGACAGGTAAGTTACGTTGTTGGCCAACCTACACAATGTTTGCAAGCAAACTTTTAATTAGTGCACTTTGACGTGACACCCGATAATACCCATATATGTAACCTCGCTGGCCAACGACTGGCGTTAGCAGTGCTCGTATTTACCGTGTGTGTGATCATACACGAGCGTTGAGCAGGTTGCATGGCTCTTACCTTGCATGCGATCAAAATTATTGGTAATGGTTGTAATATTTCTCTCCCATAGATTTGCACTGAATTGATTATCAAAAATACGGGACAAAGTGCGTCCCGTATTGGTTCAATACGGAACACGTGTTTTAGTTTCCAATTCCTGGATGATTCCGTATTTTGTTGGCAACCCTAAAATCAGCGACCGCCATACGAATAACAACCAAACATGGCCCCAATACTCGCCGAGAGCAGTGTAACAGTTCACACCTGTTAATGATGGGCACTATGCAGGTCGACAGGAATGAGCAGGGTTTACAACAGCAACACATATAAAATCGCCAGCAACAAGCGTAACAACTAGCCATGCAACCAGCACGCAAAACGCCGATGATAGCTACGCGTCAGTAAATTACAGTTTGCTGCCAGCCAACAAACATCGCCTCCTTCAGTGACGTAGGTTGCTAGATAACCAGCCAGCTAACCCGCTAGCTGGATTCTTCCTTGGAAAATGGAAAATCGTTTGTACTACTCGTGCACTACTGGCATTACTCATGCCTATGAAGAAGTGCGATGCAGACAGGCGAAGCAGATTGCATTTTTTAAGCTTCCCTACTAAGCCACTCCAAGGCTATGCTGGTCTTTGCCACTGAATGCTTCTTCTATAGCTTTGAGGAGATCTGAAAAAAAAAAGTGTACTTCCATCCCACAGAGGGACTCCAGTTGTTTAAAACTTTAGAGTCTGCACAAAGCAATGCCCATAAGAGAGATTAATACACTGATGGTTTTCTGTATCCTGCAAGTTGGAAATTCTGTGTGTGGGTGAATTCCTCTGTCCCAAATAAAAAGGTACTCATGGAAGGTTCTGGAGAGTCTGGCCTAATGAAGCCTCAGTGGAAGGCCGGAGCGGGCCGCTGTGTGATCCATTTTATTTCGCCATGAGCCCTCATGACCCCCCCACAAACACACACACACACACACACACACACACACACACACACAATGACCCACGACCTCCCACGACCTTCATCGCCCACTCGTGTTCAGGACGCCTTTTGCTCTCCGCTGCTGTTTTAATTCTTCTCTCTCTTTCCCTTTTTTACCTTCCTGCTTGTGCTGTATTAATCAGGGCCCTGGCTGTTATATATCACCCACTGGATGAAAAACAATAATTCTAGCACCAGTGGGGCAGTGGGCCAGAGGTACCAAATTAAGTAAAGCAGATAAACACCAGTTAGGCCCTTTTCTCTGATTTATGAATCCTTGTAGAGCAAATAATAATAAAAAAGTTGCTTATTATTTAGTGTATTTTGTCCAGGGAGGCTGTCTCTGCTCAGGATGGCAGGGGCTTTTTCTTTTGCATTGTTACAGCGGTGTTTCCTCGTTATCTCCACACAGCTTAATGGGTAGGAGGTCTTTGTGAGCTTCGTCTGAAACTACACTGCTTATAAATTTGTGAATCCATCGATAAATAAGACTTTGTTTTGTAAGCAGTGCGCAGTTCTCCCCTGACATGCTGTAAGTAAAGGTACTGTAGACCACACAGTCTGATGTATATTCTGCTGGCTGTGTGGACTGTGAAACCACATTATTTCCTGTATGGTCCTGACAGAACCAGAGCAGCACCTTTGAAACTCCATCATCTTACAGAGGGTAGGAAAGGAGATATTTATGTATTTAGAGTATTGTCATCGTCTGCTTGCCATCTGGTTTGTAAAATCTGTTAGGGTTAGAAACACCTCTCTGTTTTCAGCTCAAGATAACATGAGACTTTTCCCCTGGTCCTTGAAGAGTAAAGCTATCGAACACCTCCTATATACTGTGAAATTGCACCGTGTTAGTGGAGTATTTTGATATTTTTTGATCTCCATTTTGAATCCATTTGTCAAAACATTCATTCTCTGCATAGATCAGTCACATTGTTAAGATATTGTGCAAAAAAACAATACAAATATGGCCAAGACTTGCTCCACGCTCCACCCCCTCCTCTTTTTTCTTACACATTAAGGGAAAAAATAAAATCATTCTTTTTAATTACTGGTGCTAGGCACTCTATTAAAATTGCAATTTCGCTCCTGCGCTGTGGCGGCTGCGTGTGTCTGGTGTGTGGCGTTTGCGCGGATGCACTCTGCTGGTGCGGGTGTGTCAGGAGTCATCTCTCCTCGAATCCCTCTCCCGGCCCCGCTGTGCAGCCGGTGGAACTGATGGGGGGGAAGAGCATTGCTTTGCGGCTCCGCACCGGTAATCACAGGACTCGGGAAGCGCATACATCATTTCCCCCCCCCCCCCCCCCCCACCCCTGCGCGTACTGGCACCTCGAGCCAGAAGCCGTCACGTCGCGTAAGGCGTCGGATGAATGACGGCCATACGGCCGCTCGTCTCAGTGCAGATGGCTGTGTGTCCTCGGTCGGGAAATGGCTGAGCTCTGCGGTTTTTACCATGTTTTTCCCCCTCTGTCTCCCTTTCACTCTCCCTCTGTCTCCCTTTCACTCTCCCTCTGTCTCCCTTTCTCTCCTTCTCTCTCGCTACCTGTCTCCCTCTCTTTTTCTCCCTGTCTCTCTCCCCCTGTCTCCCTCTCCCTCTCCCTCTCTCTCTCTTCCCCCTGCCCGTTCTGTCTCCCTCTCTTTCTCTCCCTCTCTCCCTCTCACTTCCTCTCTCTTCCTCTCTCTTTCTCTCTCTCTCCCTCTCGCTCTCTCTCTCCCTCTCTCCCTCTCTCTCCCTCCCTCTCTCCCTCACTCTTCCTCTCTCTCTCCCCCTCTCTCCCTCTCCCTCCCTCTCTCCCTCACTCTTCCTCTCTCTCTCCCCCTCTCTCCCTCTCTTTCTCCCTCACTCTTCCTCTCTCTCTCCCTCTCTTTCTCTCCCTCTGTGTCTCTCCCATCTTCAGTTGTTTTTTTCCTGCTGCTCCCGTGCAGACGGTTTAATATTGGCAATACTGTTAAAGGCCTCTGCAGATACAAACAGTGGAAAAGATGACATCAATTATTTGCCAATTGTTTGACACACGCGGGGGCATTGTCCTGGTAATAATCGCCAGCAGTCTGTCAGCAGAGGATATGGATGGTGCCACTGCCATTTTACGTCTCTCTGAGAAAGCTGTCTGGCTTTGCCCTTCCAGTCAGCGCTGTTAGGATAATATCTACCGCAGGGTCCCTGGTGAAGCCGAGCACACAATCCACATTATGAAATGAACGATAAAGAATAGTTAAATGTGTTTCATGAGGAAAACAGTTACAGGTCCATAAAAATTGCTTTGATTGTGACAGCTGCTCTGGTTTTGAATATTGAGGATTATTGAGCATACTCATATACTGTAATTCCAGCCAAGAATGAATGTCAAGGGCACACTGTTATTGCGCATTGACCCTATGGCATGAATTTATAAAATGCATCAGTGAACTCATTAGGCAGGCCGGAATTCCTGTGGTGGAGGAAAATCTTTTTTTAATATTTTTGCATGATCTCGTAATCAGAAGTTTCAATCACAGCACCGTTTCCTTTAGTGTTCCAACAGCAGTGAATACTCACACACTGAAGAGGACTCATAATGTGATATACCGATGAAATTATTTTTTGAAACACCTGGGACCAAAGCAGAATTGCAGCTCAACTGTTGGTGGTCTTCTTTGTTCATGTTCTATTGTTTTCCTCAGTAGCAGTCTCCAGTTGTAGAGGGTAGATGTATTCAGTGTCGCTGAGACCTTGGTATTTTGTGTCTTAATTCATCAGCACTATAATGCACTGACACTGATTTTGTTATGTATTAACACCGTGGTATCTTACAATGTTTCTCATATGCCACTGCCCAGAACGTACTGCAAAAATAACCGTTGGAATCAAGGTTCCTGCACGATTCAGGTTCACAAACACAGGCATATGTTAAAGGCCATAGGTCAGTCATTTATCCATTCACACAACCATTTAATGGATCCACTATATTTTCTACATTGTGTATTGTGAAAGCCAAATTGTTGCACAGTACATGGGCCATTATGGTTTAGTAATAGAGGAATATGATGATAGGAATA
Source organism: Megalops cyprinoides (assembly GCF_013368585.1). Taxonomy (NCBI): domain Eukaryota; kingdom Metazoa; phylum Chordata; class Actinopteri; order Elopiformes; family Megalopidae; genus Megalops; species Megalops cyprinoides. The sequence goes on from NC_050593.1 coordinate 34,797,172, forward strand.
TTACTGAGACCATAAATGTAAACCCCTTGAAGAAATTTCATTGCAAAATGAATATTTTAAAGGAATATCCTTAAAGGAGTAAACAAATAAAAAATAAACTCATAAAACCGAATTCCAATAGTTTATATCACTGAAGATGGATTAAAAATGAATTCTATTAATGCAGATAATATAGTCTTCTATCAGCTAAGTAAAGTGGGGTTGTGTTCAAATGTCTTTTTTGGATGAGGGAGGGTAAGTGGGCATGTATCATAATTATTGTGTAGCCTATAAAAAGTTTGAACTAGTTTGCCTGGTTGTATGCATACTACTCCTTTGCTATCTGGAATATCTCATCTTGACTGTAAAAACACTTTTTGAGACACTCTTTGAGACTTGGCATAATATTAATGTATGCCACACTACAGTGGTTTTAACCATTTTTTCAACTTATGGTGTCAGCTGACGTGCTTACCTTTGCTTCCATCTTACCTCGGTGGCAATTTTGTTCATAAATTTATGTTTATAACTAACTGCATGCTCCTGGCCACCTTAACCCTGAAAATAATAATATCTGAAAGCAGCAATATATTTTAATTTCTTCGACTGGGAAAACAAATACACATATACATCAACTCACTAACTCTGCCTCCTAACCCGCCTCCATCCTAAAAGGTCAACAGAGGTCACTGAGAAACTCAGTAGTGCGAGACCGCAAAAATGTAATACGCCACAGCAACACACAGCTCGAATTCGGCTTTCACAGTCCGATAGCATTATTCATTCACATGTTTCTGTAAGAGAAGTCAAACAGAAATTCGAAAGTCAAAACTGGACATAAAATGTGTGTGTGTGTATGTATGTATGTATGTATGTGCTTTCTAATGCTCACCTTCATCTGTAGAGTAGATTTTGAAAAAAAAAAAAGATAGGGCTGTTGTGAGGGGCTGTGATTCACAGGCCATAGCAGTGAAAGGCCTTGGGTCACCATGGTAATGTATGTCTCACAAGCAGACAGTGTCTCTCTCTCTCACTATGTCTGAAAAACAGATCTCCTCACCATCACCCATGCTGCACCATAGCTGACAGGGAATTCATTTCCTAAAGAAACACTATTGGCTTTCCTTTGAATGTTCTGTATTCTGTTAGATTCTTTTAGTGGTTAGGTATGCTTATAGAGCAAAGCAATTAAAGCTGAGATGGCTTTTCCCCTTTGTGTAATTGGATATGGTGATTCATGCTGGGGCGATCGAGGTTTGCATGCTGTATTTTTCTTGCATAATGTTCTCGGCAGCTTACCTGCTGGCTCAGGGTGAGGCAGGTCTTCCCTGCAGTCCGGTTACAATCAGCTGCCTAAAATAACTACTGCTCAGACAACCAGGAGCCTGTGGAGAGAATAAACTTCACTGAAGGTCTGAAGACTGATTACAGAATGTCCGTTCAGACAAACATCAGCATATGAAAAAAAGCAATTTATCTGATGCGCTCCCGGAAACAGGACATTCATTTTATGCAGGAACCAGTACAAAGAGTCTGCCTTGACTTCAGATATCCCTGGATGCATAAATCATCAAATAATAGAGTGAAATCAAAATTACTGTTTGCCCCATTGCATTTTACCTTTGGATGCCTAATAGGAAAAACCTTTTCATTATACTATTTTGCTCCAAATGTTTTAGCTAATTATGCTTTTTGAAGCTACCTTTCCAGCCCATATGCACATATGCTCTTGATACACATGTAGATTGTAACTATGTGATTGGAGGGATTATAAAGTAAACAGTGGAATAGTCCTTTTATCACACTGGGACCATCATGGTGGCCTGTGCTTGTGTGTGTCGAGTATTTTAATACATCTCTAAATGGTCAGTCAGTCTAAATGAAGCTTGTGCTGCACACACACACACTCACATAAGCTGAATAACAAGAGCATAGCTGAGCCTTTCCCTTAAGTGCAGTATAATGAGGTACTCGGAGTGTGCAGAGGGTTTGTTTTCGAGTTGTGTCGAGCAATCCAGTTGGCTCTGAGGTGTCTGAATAAACAACACTAGCTACTCTCGCTGCTTTGCTAAATGTCTCAATTTGCTTTTGTCAGTTCTCAATGTGTCACGCAGTGGGAGCCAATGGGAAGCTCTCCAAGCATGCCCTTGAACGGCGTCCAATCAGCACGAGACCAGACTTCCCCCAGTACACGCCACACTGCACAGCGGCTCTGGGCTATATTTAAATTCATGCCTTATTTAAAAAAAAAAATACAGAGGTGTAAAGTAGGGAGGGGAAAAATAGCCTCTGACCTCCTGAAACATATTGCCAGTTAGGTAAGAGAGAGGGAAATAGTTTAATGAAGATGGATCATCTTCGTTTCATTTGAAAACGGGTAACATACGGTTTTATTACAAACAACGGTCACCTGCAACCTTTGCCTTTAATAGCGACAGCTCAGAGGTTCTGGGTATTTGATTATTTTATATAAATATAAATATAAAATTTGATTTTTACATATTTACTCAACAATATAAATCATCGCGCCATCTTCTTCCCCTACCCACAATTCCAGTGGGGGGTGTTGGAAATCCTGCATAATTACACATGGCCAGACTGTGGTCTTTCTGGTCTGGCTGCACTGTGGGGTCTGCTGTGAAACAATGTCCTCCATCAGTATTGAATGTCATATACAGTAGCCCACAGCGGTGCTTCACACTGAGATCCCTGAAGACCCAATGGAGGAGAGAAGCTCTGCATTTTTCATCCTCACTGTTTTATGATGGGAGCCCTTTTTTTCTGCCTCTTTGCATTAATCACATTTGCAGTATCGCAGGGCTGCACATTGCATTTATGGACTGATAAAGACCCCTTTGGTTTAACAGCCCACTGTGCAGAACGAGTGGTTTTACTGCAGTTGAGCTGTGCTGGGCTCAGATGGTAAAACATTTGCTCTCGGAAACGGTGGATTTAGTGTTTGGTTCTGCTGTCAGATCGGCAGTAAAAACACTGCTGTTGTATAGCTGTATTTCCTTTGATTTCTGTCGAGTGCTGTACTCTGAAATAGGAAGAGTGACTGGAGATACTGAACTGAGATATGAAACGTGAATGAAGTCATGCCAGTTCGGGGGAAACCGGTTGTAATCTTGTAATCTCTAATGTTCCTCACTGAGTGACTGAGGTCAGGTGCAGATCCCTTTGAGGGGCGCAGTGAGTTGGAGGGATGGGAACAGCTTAGGAGCCCTGATCAAGACCTCATGCTCACAGCATGGGAGATGAGCTTTGCTCAAATTAGCTTTGGTTTCACCTGAAAAGAACAAAGCTTAAGTTCATAAATATAGCCTAGATGCAATAACAGGTCTTGTGCATGTGCAGGTCTTATGCATAGTGAATACAAATAAAACAAAGCACAAAACTATTCAAGTAGAAATGGCTGGGAATTGGAAAATTTTATGTGACATTTTAGTGGAATGAATGGGTGGGTGCAGTACCTCACAGCAACCATAGTATAATATCCCCAAAGCATTTGCCAGGGACAGACCATAATATTCCAGGTAAGGTACTAATAAGAACCAGTGAATCATTTATGAAAGCTACTCGAAAAACATGCAAGCCATTCCTCTCCGGTGTGTACAGACGTGTAGCCGCTAATGGAAACAGGGTGCGTGGGGTTGCGGTGTAGTGTGGTTTTAATAGGAGCTAATGGGATTGCCAGCCCTCAGCATCCTGAAGCACCTGCTCTGGTCATGAACTGAAGGGAGAGCCTGTCTGGTGTGCGGCAGATGCATGTTCCTGAGGTGCACAGCTCAGCAGCCCTAATTACATGCAGGATTTCTGGAGGAGAATTATGTTTGGGAGAAATGTATCATGTTATTCCCTCTTTAAGTGCGCTACAACATGGGCCCTTGACCTTGTGAGTAAGTAAAGCCTTAATATCAGAGAAGGCAAAGAACGTGTGAGAAGGACAAATTATGACCAGGGATAATGGAAGTCAAGGTCAATTGTGTTTGAAAAGCCTGGCGTGCTGTTTCAGGCCAATGCGATAGGGGCAGGCTTGGGGAGTGGGGAGGGTTAGTGTGTAGTCTTCAGCACTAGCAGTTAGGAGCAGTGCTTTATGACAGTCATTTTCTCTGTTATAAACACTTGTCTTTACTTATAATGACCATGGAACCATAACTTGATTTCTGATGCTGAGGAGGGGGGTGTTGTGAGTATGAGGGTTTAGTCTGTGTGAAAGAAATCTTGGTTTATAATACAATTGTTATCAAATATCATTTTTTTTTTCCAAGCACATAATCAAGTGATGCACCATGGCAAAGCTGGGTTGCGTTTGGATGACCTGACCCTTTTAACCTTTGGCTATTAGTAGCCTATTTGACTGTCTGGCGGTGTTATTTTAACCAGGAAGGATTCAATGTGCAGATGCAATGGGTTAATTGTTCTTGAAGCAAAGATGAGCCACAGCGCTCATTAGCTCTGACCCTGTGGTGTCACAGCATCGGGCTCTGGCTGGGTTGTCCCTCAGTAGATGAAAAATAGCAGGAAGCCAGGGACCCAGCTAAATAACACCAATACAGGGGAAGGGAAGCTGCTGACAGGAACTTGACCATTTGTCCGTGATACAGAAGCTTCTGTTTCTCCCTGCAAGTGTACCCATCCTGCTGTCCTCTGTGTCAGAGATGCCCTGTTTATGGTCAGAAATCTGATGTCAGTGTGCTAAAGTTCACATGAGAGAGATCGCATCCTGACTGCTGGAGAAGTATCAGGGAGTAATTTAATGTCAGACGCGACACGTCTACCTGACTCACACATCCATCCTACAGTGGTGACCCTGGAGCAAAACGACATAGTCTCCCAAACAGTCATAGACGTCCTGAGAATTAGTACATGATATTAAGTGTTAAATACAGGAAATGAGCTGTTGCCTCAGAATCTCCAGCAGTGGACTGTCTCCTAATGCCATCAGTGTATTTCTGGCTGCTGAATGTGAACTTGGTGAAATAGGACCAGAAAGGAGAAAAAACAGCTGAGTTGGCAGCATGGCCCACAGACCCTAAGATTTAGGAACTGGGAGTCAGAGCTGATGATTCACTGAAATGAAATAACTTTAGAATACAGCACTAGAGTGTAGAACCACTGCTTGGAGAAGGATTCAGAGATCGATCATGACTCAGAGGACATGACACGGTTATTGCTTTGTTGTGTCTCAGTTATAACTGTATTCACTACACATCAGTGCCAGTAGGGCACTTAAAAGTAATCTGTGTATGTTCAACAAACTATGAAACGAGCGTGACGCGGAACATAATTACGCACATATTCCTTTATTGCCGCGGCCTTTAGATAAACGGACAGGTAGACGGATAGATTGCCGGTGCAGATTAGATAAAGCCATCTAGGGTGTGTCCTCACAACCTCAGACAAACACAGAGGATCCAGCAATACCCGCGGTCTGAATGTGCACTTTCATCCCTCCGCCTTTTCCTCGCTTCCAGCCACGGGTGCCGATGACCCTGTCGCGTCAGCCTCCGACATGACAAATTGCAGAGCCGGGTCGGCTGTGTTTTTCAGGAATGTGGGGGGTTCACGGCGTGGTCAGACCGGTGGCGGGGCAGCGGACCCCTGCGATGGAGACAGATGTATTAATTGAAAGATAATAGTCGTAGATATATGGGAGCCGGGCCCCGGGTTTAGGGTTTAGAAACGTGATAGCCGGGGAAGGCTGTGAGGCTAACTTGTGTCCTACCTGCGGGGACCGACACGGGCAAACCCCGGCCGCAACTGCGTGGAAAATGTATTAGATTTCACACAGATCACTGAGAGCAAAAGAAGCTGGGGGTGAGATTTCCAGGAAAGTGTTTGCTCAGTAACTGGCAATAACTTGGCCTCCTCTGGGGAGAGTGAGACTTATTTTTTGAAGAAAGGTTTATGATCTGTAATTCCTGATTTCCTCTAAAAGGATGTTTTGTGAGTCTGGCTGGAGTGGGACACAGCAGCAGTGATGTAGCAGTGGCCTGCATAGAGGGCTCTTGAGGTTAATGTTGCCACTTGGTTTGAGTCGTGGATCGGCCAGGCCGAAGGCGGCCATGTTCTCACTCTGTGGGCTCATTTGTCCCCTCACTGTTGATGTTGTCCCTAAAACTCCAGCTTAATATCTTCCTTTCTACCGCCAACATTTGTAGTACATTACATTACATTATTGTCATTTAGCAGATGCTGTTATTTATAGATAGTATTTTATAGTTGTATCCATTTATACAGCTGAATATTTACTGAGGCGGTTGCAGATTAAGCACCTTTCCTAAGGGTACAACAAAAGCGCCCTAGCAGGGAATCGAACCAGCAATCTTTTGGTTACAAGCCCTGCTTCAGACTGCTGTCCCTGTCCCCGCTGTGGTTTTGTGTCATCTGATTTCATAGCAGGCTTTTGCATTCTTTGCACATTCACGTTCTCTTTCTCAGCTGCTGGTGTGTGAGCAAGACTTTACTGCACACTGTGGGGAAATGAATCTCTGATACTTAAAGCTCCATTAACTGTGGAGCCGGGGCTGCCAGAAGGAAACGTGTCTCAGGTCTCTAGAGTGTAGGAAGTAGGGAAAAGGAACACTGTTCTGCTGTAATGGTATATGAAATAATATACATCGCACGCTCGTATTTGTCTACACTAAAATGCTTCTTATATACTTGGGAAAGCCGTCCCCCAGAAGAGTCCTCTGAGTACATGAGAATGATATGAATGATTCCTTCATGTAACCATTTCATCCGAATATCTCGCAAAATCTAATTGCTTCATACTTTTCGGTCTCCATTGCTGTCCAGGGAAATAGCTCAGATGACACTCTCAAATTTCTCAGAATAAAAAAAGTAGTTATCTTTAAATATGTATATGCAGTTTGTGCTGATTTTAACAGTAGGGTTTTGACCATATATGCTTTGTTACTAAATGTTTACCTGTGTATTTACTATTCTGTTGACATGAAAGTGTTAAACATAAATATACCATTACCTCACCTCAACAATGTAATGTCATCAGGAATTCATGAGCAATGATTCAGTCTTCATCAGTGTTAATTTCTTTAAATGATGATTGATTGCAGCTATCTACTGAAGAGTTTAACATCGGGAACATTTCTGCAGTGAAAGCAGTCAAGGGCAAGCTGGTCTGAGGCTATACTGAGGCAGTTTTTTTGTCCATATTAATTATTTACCATTTTGAAAATCCTTAATGCTATTTCAGTGTGCTGCAGTGCTGCTGTTTCTGCCATAAAACTGGAATAAAGTATTGTAAATATCTCATAAAATATCTGCAGAACGCAACAACCACTAATGTCTGGATCAGAGCATGGTCTGTATCCACTAGCGGACTGAGGTGGCTTCATTCTTGGTGGGATATCATGGAGAAACTAATGTTAGCCTAAACTAATGTTTGCTCAATAATACCTCTTCAATGGGCTCATGGGCTTAGCTACAGGACAATGATTTAATCGAAGGCTGTACAGATTCCTGGCTGGGCTGGAAATAAAATAAACAGGTTGTAAGGCGTGAAGCAGGAATCCCCCAATGGAATTTTAACATTGTCCAAATTTCCAGAATTTCAGCAAAATGATATAATTTTTGCTGTTTCCCATGCGGTGCAGGGCCCAGTTCGGGGCTTTGGCGGCTGGCGCGGGATTGGCCGTTTCGGTGATTGTGTTGCGGTGTGGCCAGCGTGCGCATGTGGAAGAGAAGCCGGGCCAAATGGAGCTGACCATCATGCTCAGTAATTCCCCCTCCACCTCATCACTCTCCTCTGACAGTAACAAAATCCAGGAACACGGCTGAAACCCACACTTCCTCGCCAGCAGGATTACATGGATTAGGCAAGGCCAGGGATTTTTTTTCCTCCTCAGTAATATGTCACATTTTTGTCTGCATCAGTGGAACTTCAACTGGTTAAAAAAAAGGTACAGGGAATTCAAACACTTTCAGTGCCACACCTTGATGCTCTCACACTCAGTGATACGAAGCTCAGTGCTGCTCATTCTTTTGTTACACACACCATATAAAACATCGTCCATGTAATGGATCACACCAGCTTGGCACAGGATCCAAGGTATTACTGGGGGGGGGCTATCCTGAAATAGCTCACCTTTCAACAGGATTTACCTGAGCTGAGTATAGGCACTGTCATCTTATTGGTGTATGAACAATGAGAAAGTAAATTAGCTTAGTAACTGTGTTCGTGCTTGTATGTTGGTGTTCTGTAATATTAAAGAATCATGGGAGCAACTCGGGAGGCTTCAGAAGTGCTCGCTCCAACATGGAACTGAATGTGGGGGTTTATTTCTCGGGTGCATTTCTGCTTGCTTAAAGCAGTCTTTAAAGCGTTTGGCAGCTTTTGCTGTTCTGTATCATTGGATTTATGAACAAAATGTGCCAAACAGATCCAGAAGGGGATTGACTTGTCAAGATAAATAAATGGGAGCAGAGATAGCTACAATATATGGGTGGCTAACAGCATTGGTAGAATTTGGGAAATGTATGAACACTTAATGTGAAAAACTAATGTTAGTTTGCAGGCTACTACGAAGATAGTTAACAAAACAGATGCTACATAAGGTTTTTGTCACACACACACACACACACACACACACACACACTCTTAACACACGTAGACCGCAGTGCAGATTGTGCTATTGTGTATGTGGCAGAACCAATAATGACACAAAAATCTTTGTTCTGTGTGACAGAAGATTTACACTGAACAGCTCCCTCAGAATAAAGACAACATCCACTCTCTGGACTCGGAAGGATAGCAAATGACGCACAATGTTGATTATTTGAATTTATTCTAATGGGATTACATTTCACTAACTGGCTCTGCATCAACTTGCTCTGCTTATGAAGTTATGAGACGCATGCCAAGAGAACACTCAGCCCGCTCAGAAACAGAGAATGATTTCATGGAGATTGTCAGCAAGATTAATTTTCTGTCAGGGCGCCGATTGCCTGCCTTGAGAGTGCTGTTCTTAAGCACTTAACCCACATGCAGAAAGGGATTCGTAAAGGTCAACAAGTGGTGGTCGCAGCCAGATCTTCACAAAGTGGTTCTCAACAAGTTTTTATTGAAGTAACAGTGAGTCCATTTGTTCAAAGACAAAAAAAGTAGACATTCATTAGTGCAGATATGTATTTACATTCAGCGCATGTCTTGGCTCGGAGGCTGGCAGAGTCTGGATAGCCTCGTGCTGCTGTATCTTGGAAGGCAGTCATTTCCCCCTGCGGATGGTCGAGGCAAACTGTTGATTTTCTAGAGAGTGTTTACGGAGGCAAGGGCATTTTAAAATAATGACAGCAATATTGGTGTGGACACAGTAAATAGCCACCTTTACATTTCTATTAGGATGTTATTTTACACTTCTGGTGTTAAAATACTCTTAAGTGACCATTTCCTGCTTGGTGAAGTGGTGTATAAACATTATGTATGGTATGTGGTCGAGATAACAGCTACCTCTCAGGGACTTTTCCCGCCTCAAGTGCACGAGGCAAATGCTAACAGTATTGCATTTAATGTCTGATAACACCATGGCTTTTATACCACAGAATATGTTAGTTTGACTAGCAAAATAAATATTTAATCAGGAAAGAATGGTACCTGCTCATATAAAAGCAGAAATGTGCAGTAAAAACGCATACTCAGATGATTAGGCAGGGCAGGTGGAACCTGAGTATTGCTTTTTTAAATATTATCATTAGAAAAAACTGAGGCAAAATGTGTGGCTGCATATTGAGTTTTCTTTTTCTTTGAATTATGGTTTTAGTCTGTAATTACTTCTTGCTGATAGCATTCAGACATCATAATGATTTCGATATGTATCTGCTGTTTGTCTCGTCCTGACATTTACAGCTGAGACCGGGCTCCCCCCGATGGAAGTCCTCGGTATTGCACACTGTAGATTTAAAAAAAAAAAAACGTTAACTAATGTGTGGAAAAAATGGAGGAAACGTATGAGGATAGCTACTTCATAAGACACACATTAGTATTACAATAACTTTTTTCATATTAATAGGTTAATAGTTTGTTTTTCCACCGTGTGTTTTGGTTAGTTCGAATTTGCTTGTAAGAGTATATGCAACATTAAATTGCGTGCATTCAGCGTGAAATGATAAGGGTAAAACAAGATGACCCCCAAAGCCCAGACTGTAATATGTATTGCGTAGTAAAAGAAATACTTCATGATGACAAAGAGGAGTTACTAAAGATAACTAGTTATGTTACTTTTACTGATATAGTTTAAATTTATCAACAGTAGTTATTTTTATAATATAAATACTGACTTAACAAAGTTTACAGTACATAACACAATTTAAGTTATAGATATTTACAGAGGTAGTTACAGGCACATTATAGTTACAGGTATTATTATAGTTATAGGTACATATAGCTTTAATATATCCTCATAGGGAAAAGCAAAGTTTACAAAATTTGTCAAAATCGCAAAAAAGTATTCCATGAAACTACAGTTATTGGAGTGACTTCATCTGGGGAGGTATGTGAGGTAGAGTGACCGCTAAATGAAAAATACCTGGAAAATATGTCCAAAAATCAGGTGTGTCATACAGAATACATTTGCATTAAGAAGCTCAAGTTGTGAAGCATGGTGACTGAGAATGATAAACAGGCAGAAACTACGGAGCCTTGAGCAGAGCCTGACTAAAAAACTGTACATGGCTGTAAGAGACCTCTGTCCAACAGAGCAGCCTTGTCCAGTCACAAGACTTTCACAAGGGTGACCAGAGGTCAGGAGTTACCATATATCAGAACATGTGGATGTATAACCCCTCTGTGTCTGTCTGAGACAGCCAGCAGAGACACAGAATCCCGCCTGTCCCTCTGTACATGTGTCGTGCATGAAGGGGACTCTCCAGGCAGTGCCTGCTTTGAACAGACTCTTCATTCTGTAGTCTTTAAGTGCGTGTGTGTGCGTGTGCGTGTGTGTGTGTGTGTGTTCCCTTTCCAAAGGTTTATGTCCTGTTAAGAGCAGAGGGGGAGAGACAGCTCTCTTCGCCAGTTTGCATGTTCGTCCCCCAGGAAGCGGCGCATTCCAGTAGTGAATTTCTTGCGAGTGGGATTTTCTTCGCCGGTGATAGTCCTGGAATTCAACCGGTGCTGCAGCGCTGATGGAAGCCAGGGAGGCCTGAGAGCTGCCAACGCTAACGGCGGTCAAGATAAGAGGACGAATGCAGGGCCCGAAAAGGCCGCTGACGAAAGGGAGGGGAAGTACGAGGGAGTCTCTCCAGGTTCCCTCCTCCGGTGGGGTTCATGACACCGGGAGTGTATGTTTATCAAATTATAATGTGCTTCAGACTCAGCTCACCCAATCAGAGTAATAGGAGAATACTGATGCCTGACATCCAGTTAGCGCATCAAGAATGGGCAGCTATGAGACAGACAGCCCCCTGTAACAGAGGGATACATAATGCTATGAGTCTCCTCTCTCAGGCTGACCCGTCAGAGAGGAAAAGAAGACCATCTCCCATCCCAGTGATGGACCCTGCTGAGGAGACATGAGATTACTTTGTCATTATACTTGTCATCAAAAGACCTCAGCGATTACCATGTCATTTTACGCTGGGTGGTCTTGGCCTCTTTAAGACACATTTAAGCTTCTCCATGTTCGCTTTGCAAGGCTGGTGGCAGGTATATGTTTACATTTTTTCCAGTGTGGTGGAACTCCCAGTTTGATAGTAGCAGTGTCTGAAAAATTATGTTTCTTATAATTGCACCAGGATAAATGTTCGGAGGTATTTTGAGTATATGATTTGGCTGCCCTCACCATCTCTGTGACCGCTCTGCGTAACCCCGAGAGGAAACCCAGCTCAGAAAGGCCGCTCCTGCCAGTCTCACGGGGCAGTTAGCGGTCGGGCTAACGTTTCCTCCCTTCTTTGTTGACCAAGTTGCACAACAATGCAGACAGCAAATTCCTCCAGTTTGCTGGTTTTCCTGTTTAACCCTTCTCTCTCCTCTCTCTCCTCTCTCTCCTCACTCTCCTCTCTCTCCTCTCTCTCCTCACTCTCCTCACTCTCCTCTCTCTCCTCACTCTCCTCACTCTCCTCTCTCCCTCCTCTCCCTCCTCTCTCTCCTCACTCTCCTCACTCTCCTCACTCTCCTCTCTCTCCTCACTCTCCTCACTCTCCTCACTCTCCTCTCTCTCCTCACTCTCCTCACTCTCCTCTCTCTCCTCACTCTCCTCTCTCTCCTCTCTCTCTCCTCTCTCTCCTCTCTCTCCTCACTCTCCTCACTCTCCTCTCTCCCTCCTCACTCTCCTCTCTCTCTCCTCTCTCTCCTCACTCTCCTCACTCTCCTCTCTCTCTCCTCTCTCTCCTCACTCTCTCTGAATCACCATTTGAAGAAAAATGTTCTTCAGACAGAAGTCGTTCTTTATAGAAACATCGCTGGATGCATGTTCTGCATAGAAACATCGCTGAATGCAAACGGCCCTTTTAGAACCACAATATGTCACCACCTCAGCCTTTGATGACGCACGGACCAAATTGCTGTGTTTTGTTGAGCAGTGTAATGTAAACTGTGTAATTCATATCAATCTGTAAGTTAAAAAAAAATGTTTGACGATGAAATTAGATAAGAGTATAGAATGCGGCCTATGATTTTAATTTGACATTCTCATCCTGTTTATCATTGTAATAAATGACCCCTGACATGATAAACAGGAGAAAGTTCAGTGTCTGAATGTAACTACTGCACAACATGAGGGCCAGTGCGTTTTCCCTGTTGACTCGCCTTCACGTAAACAGGAAGTTGATCGTTTGGCTTATGAGCTTTCAGGGACAGAGGGTTGAAATATATGTGCTTCACACGCTTATCAAACATACTGGATTTCATTTAGTAGTACTAGTTTGCCCGGAGTATATATATTTTGCAGTATCATAAGTAGATGAAAACACACAAAAATGGCAAATTTCCAAATACGCATGCTGTAAAATACACAAATACACACAGCTAACTATGAACACTGATGAAGTCTGCATGTGTAGGTTGCATTATTAAGGTTAGGAACACATTTTCATGTTTGATCTTTGAGGGATGATGACTGTCAGTTCAAACAGAATGAGTTTGATTTATGAAATATGACAATACTGAGACATTCATGATTATTTATTGGCAGTGTTAGCTGAAATAAAAGGGCCATAAATCTCTATTTTGTCTGTGACATGAGTCAGAGGAGGAACCAGCAGGACCTGTTTAAAGGTAATAATACATATTGTCAAATCACTTTAATGTCCTTTTACTTCAAGTTTTAATGAATGAATTTATTCAGTCAAAAGACTTCAACTTTTTTTAGTATTCACATCCATAAATAACATGGAATGTGTTATTTCTATTTGACAAAATAATTTTGGAAGACCCAACAGTGAGTCATTACACACATTGCCAGCAGTTGACCCTGGAGTTACATTTCCACAGTGTCTCACGTGTGTAACAAAGATATATTAAGCAGTGGCTCCATAATGTTGTCTCTGTTGATCCGGCTGTCATTTGAGAACAGGTCAAGAGTTCAGGCCCTCCTTGCATGGTTTTATCATATTCTTCACACATTTCAGCTCCTCGTCCAGCTTCGTCAAGCCCTGGCCTGTCAAAAGTGATTCCGTAAACCGGCCATGATGGAGCACAGTGCGGTATTTCCCATCAGCCACCACAGCTGACACCACCGCAGACCGCTGACCGAGAAGCACCGGAGTGCTAGTGACAGAGGTCTGCTAATAAGGCCCGCACCGCAGGCCAGAACCCGTGTCTGCAGAGAGCAGGAATTGATTGTTCTGGAAACTGATGAAGCTTTAGCACAATTAGATTGCCCCAGCAGCACTGCCAGGGCGGAGAGTGGACTGCCTGACCTTGATTGATGGTAAAATCATAACTGCATCATATTAACTACAGAGTTCATCGCAGGGTTAAGACGGGCCAAAAAACTGCAGCCCTTATTGGATTTCATTGAGGCTTGTGAAATGTGAAAATGTTTTTTTTTTCTTTCAGCTTTTGTGTTTGCATTAACACTTTTGTGTTTACCGTAGTTGTATAGACAACATAGGTGGTATGATGTATAATGGGATAACTTAGTGTATTGGGGTCAATACTGTGAGTAGTACAGTATCCATCACAATGGTAGCAACACTGTGGGTCATATACTGGGCAGCAGAATGGTGCAGTAGTAAGAAGCAGTGTTAATAACCATAAGGTTGCTGGTTTGAATCCTTGCAAGCGCATTGCTGTCGTACCCACAATTGCTGCAGTAAATATCCAGCTGAGGAAATGGATTAAATTGTAACATGTAAGTTTCTCTGGATAAGAGCATTTGCTAAATGACCGTAATGCAATGTAGTCACTGGGCAACACAGGAGCAGAATGTAATAAATCCTCCTGAAAGTTTCCGAGGATTCCATCATGTTTTGCTCTTTTCAGACACCTGCTGTGTGTTACTAAGTGTGCTGTGTCTTCTTATGACTGATAATATGTACAGTGTACTTTTGGGATGATACTGTATGAAATTTGCCTAATAACACAAAAGCAATGTTCTGTATCATGCACAACAGATGTTCCTTGTATGTCACTTGGTATTTATTTCCCATTGCACATTTTTTTTTCATTTGGATAAGAAACATACAGTACCACAGAAGAGTTTTAAGCTGAGGTGGTTATGGTTAGCACTGTTTTTTCATGTAATGTAGCCAGCCCAAAATGTGGTGGCTGTAACGTTGTTCCTGCTTGATCAGCATGTGTAGCACACCCCCCCCCCCCTGGCGGTCGTTTGTCAGGTGATGCTGGGAGTTTCCCACGTGGCAGGGAGCAGGGAGACCTGGGAGGTGAGAGCGCTCAGCAGCACAGCGTCTCCGAGGCTTCGGGAGCCTGGCTCATTAATCTCCATCCGCAGCACCGCGCGCATGGAGCTCACGCCACAGGCGAGAGGGTGCGGGCGTCCTGGGACCGGCGGCACCGACGGCCAGATGCAGGCCACGGGATCGACAAAACATAAAACAATAAACCAGCATTGAGACAAAATAGCAATCTGAAATTTTTAATGTAGCTCGACACCCCTGTACACTGCACGCTGTGGAGACGTTGATCTGAAGCAGGGAGTGAAGGTGTAGCCTCCCTCGGAGAATGAGAGAGGGAAGGATGTGATGGGGCCGGACTCCACTGGAAGCTGAGCTGTTCAGCACTGTTCTGTGGAGACATTTTCCCCCTAGTGGTCTGTTGCAGTAATGCTACTCTAATCAAAATGGCCTGCGAAATTACTCACCAGCTTTGGAGTCAATGTGCCAAGTCAATGGATCCCAAGGTTGCTGATGTCTCCTTAACCAGTATGGTAGACCAATAGAGCTCCACAAAGTATTATTATTAGTAATAGTAGTAGTAATAGTAGTAGCAGTAGTACTAGTAGTGCTATTTTTACAATTATCATAATTAGTAGCTGTAGAAGCAGAAGTAGTAGTGTTGCTATTTTATCCTAAAGTTCTGCTTGAAATTTATATTGCTGGAATTCCCAGCCTGCCTTCCACATGGTGTGGCCTTTGTGTGGCAGAATCCGTGCAGGCCTCCCGGTTGCTGGGTGCCCTGTGTCTGCCGGCCTGAGCCTGTGCGGGTTTGCAGGTGCAGTGAGATGAGGAGAGAGTGCTGGCACAGGGAGTTGGTGTCATTGGCTCTGTGCTCTATCTGAACGGTCATAAGAAGCTCAGCCATGCCTGACATTGGCAAAACCCTATATATAAACAAATCATACATATTACATATACTGTAAGCAGTGGGGATACTATGGACTGTCACTGCAATGAAGTCAATAAATAAACTTTGATTTTCTTAGCAAAAGGCTATGGCTTTAATTTGTCTCTGATGGTATATTGTAGCTGTGCCATCACTACAATATAGAATAATATTGGGAGATTTGTTTTTTTTCCCCCTTTTTCACAATATTTTTGGAATCTGCAGTTACTCATTAGCCTCCGTTGTGGCCATCTCTTTGTTTGCCCAGGAGCACTGATGAGACAGCAACGGAGTCCCCCGATACACTCACGTACAACCATTGGCTGCTCTTCACACTACAACTCCCACAGTGCACCAGGAAGCACCAGTTTGAGGATTGATGCAGTTCCACTGACACCATCTGAGTGACTCTGGTGCCTGACAGGTTTCAGGGTGTCTGGGAGCAGGGAGACGAGGAATCCCTTCTGAAAAACCCAGTCCTTTCCCTGGTGGTCGGGGGGGTTGGGGGGCTGCTCTTCATCAGCTGTTTTGTCTGTTTTGAATCCTGTAGAAGTGATCACTCTAGCTTCACAGCATTATCTGAGAATGTGTTTTATGTTTCATTGTGGGGTAAATATACACTAGCAATACCCTTGTGGACCATCACAAGCGTCCTCCATCAGCAAGACAAGATGCTGCCAATACTGTGATGTGGCATTGAAACAATGGGAGTCACAAAAGAACTGGCTGACAGTTCTGTGCAGATACGGGTTATTATCTTCTTCTGAAAGTGCTCTTTTTATCTCTGTTAAGAGATGTAGATTCTGCCCTTCAGGCTTTTGTATAAAATTTGACTTTATATGCAATTATACTGCCTGACCTATAAACCAGTGGAGACAAGAGAGATTGATCTTAGCGTACACTTCAGTCATGTTCTGAATCAGTTCTCAATCAGTTCAGGGGCTTGTGTTAATGAGAGTTCAGCCGATTTAGCGGCCCAGCTTTGGCTCATGTCAGTGATTTCTTTATCATCCCTGTCCAAGTGCTTTTTGGCTAACAGCTATCTGTGGTTCAGATCAAAGACACCAGTTGTATGTATGCATGCATACATCTGTAATTGTCTCTTAATAAGCCCTCTTTCAGCAGCTGAACGCAGCCAACATCGCATAAACAACTGTTTTCAATTTAAAGCAAAGCATTCATAATAACCTAATTAAATAGTCCTATGGAACAATTTATTAGAGGTAAAACTGATTTCTGTTTTGAGAAATGGTCATGTGGGAACTTTGGCCGAAATATTAAATTTGTTTTTTATTTTTAGCCAAGATCACATGATCACTTTTATTAATGATAGTATAAAAATAGCTCTGTGACTCAAAATATTAGCACTTGTTAAAAATGGCGAATAAACTTTAAATCCAGTTAGGTTTTCAATACAGTTATACTAATTCAATCAAGATTTTTCAGTCATTTCTTTCACTGATAACTTGAAAAAATGATTCGTAGCTGTAGCTGTAATTTTAAATTTATTTCATAAACTTGTGCAAGATACAGCAGAACAGACAATAACTCCACTGTGTGCAACTTCTGTAATACTATGCGGTATGGAATGAGCAGATTGTGGTTGTGGCCCTCTATTTTGTGTAGGGGGAAAATCAGATTGCTTGTATCCAATATGAATGCTGACCTTTGACCTTTCAGCTGGCCTATCCGTCTCCCCCTGAAAGTTCACCACAGGGTCAGGAAGATCCCTCGTCCCGGCAGAGAGCCTGGTGGTATTGATCGCCCCACCCCCTCTCACCCAGCAGCGCATACACACATACACACACACACACACACACACTCTCACACACACACACACACGCACAGTCTAACACGCATACAAACACACACACACACACACACACACACACACACACAAGGATGCGCACACACACACACACACACACACACATGCACACATACACTCTCGCACTGATGAGCTCGGGTACCGCATTTGCATGAGGCTGTAAATTGATGGCAGGCCTCAGTCTCAGCCTCAGCCTGCTGTTCACAGAGCTCTCCTCCCCTCTGCAGTGGAGCCTCAATCAGCCCTGCGGTTTCAGGGCCTGCTACACTGCAGTTACACCCCATATTTAAAACCAATGCAGATTTCATTACAACGGCATCAGTGCTGTGGCTCCAGCCCGCATTTTGATGAACTCTCTCACTCTCTTAACGTTAATCTGATTGAACATTCCGGAATGCTGCGTAGCCTGGTGCATGTGCCAACAGTGCGGGCCCGGGGATATCAGTCAAATCGGTACACTCGTTACGAGGATTAAATTAGACCTCTCCGCTGGGGTTATTTAAATAAGCTGGGTGCGTTGCGTGGATGGGGCGCCCGGTGGCTCACCCTACCTCCTCATATTCTCCAGGACTGCGTGCGGGTGTCGCTTTGAAGTGCGGATGATTGTGAAGGCGGCCGCTGGGATGTGTGCTGACATCATTACTCACACGTCCAACGGTTTGTATCAATCTCCAGCATGCCACAGAGAGTATTCCGAGCCCGATGAATTTTTCATGTTTTAATTCAGACAGAGGTCCCCGAGACTCATATCCCAGAAATACAGGAGGTCCAAAGCCTCTTAATAAAGACAATTACAAAACCTACTTTTCCTTTTTTATTTTATATACATTTTATTTTTTTACAAAACTGTATAACATTATAATGCCCCTCACCAAAAGCGCTCATGAGCTACAGGGAGCACTGCACCTCAGCGTAATGTACCCCTGTACACAGAAGCATGACATTCAGTCTGCAAATGGAAGCTAAGAGTGGGCGATTCATTTCAGAGGCCTTGAATTCCTTGCTACAGTAAGAAAGAATATGACAGATGAATATGCAGCATTCAAAACAGATTACCCATGATGCACGTGGGCATGTTGTCTGTGGAGTAACCGGGCGACCTTTTTAATGAAGCGCTGCAAGGCCTGGTAAAGCAGCCGCTCGGGCTGTCGTTTAGGAAATGGATGCTCTTTAATTTGAATCAATTATCTCAGAGGAAGGTGGATGCAGTCAAGTCCTGCTGCTCGTAGCCATGCCAGCACGTAACAAACTATCTACGTGCAGTGGAAGGGGAGCCAATTTACCTGCCGTATGCATTGTATCAAGCGCTGTCATTTTCACAGAGCGTCTTTAAAGGGTGCGAAAAGGATCATTAGCTCTGTGGCAGAGGAATCAGCAGCGTTGTCAGCTACCGGCTCTTCCTCTCGTTACACTGCGCTGTCATTGGTGGGAGTGTCGGCATCATTAACACTGCTGACGTTTAATCTGTCTTTAACTGAGAGGGGGACTTCACCCGCAGAGAAAAATTATAACACGTTTATTGTACTTTCGTGAAGGTACGGAAGCATCTGTTGGCTGCAGCACCTGCGAACAAAATGACTTTGTCTATAAACCAGCACAGCCTGAACAAAACTCAGTGTTCTTATTCTGCTGTATGGTAAAGCACTCTGATAATTCTTTGGTTAAGGGCACAGGAGTTGTGTATTAAATAAAATTTGATTGATTTGTTCCTGTAGAACAGCAGTTCATTGCTAGATTCCAGTGATTAAATGTTTTTAGTTAAATGCACACTTTAAATGCACTTTTTTTTTCTGTTTTTGTTTGCTTTCAAAGGACAAGACAAATTTAACTGCGGTCATCACTTCCGATTTAAACGATAGCATAATGTTCCTTTCTAACAAAACAGAACATTTTAAAATTTGTTGTGATTTAAATGGCTAAAAACACGCAGGAACCGATGCATGAGAAAATGCTGACATTTTTGTCATCTTCATCAGCCTATTACATGAGTAACATGAACCAACTGTATGCATCAGATTGAAACCAGCCTCCCAGCTGCAAAGGGGATCACTGCCAATGCACAGTAATGTAGTCTATATTGCACAGACTATAGTGTTATAGTCTGCACAAGGACTGCACAGGGGTTGTTCTTTGTTGTTTGTAAGGGATTTAGCACAATGGACAGAACCGAACGTAAAACAAACGCATGTAAAACAAAATAAATAAATTCAATTTTGATCTTCCAGCGTGTTGCAGCCGAGCGGCGCGGGACCTCCCAGTGTACGTGGGTGTGTGCTCGCCTGTAATGAGCGTGTTTAATGAAGTGAAGGCCGTGCCTCCGCCCAAGGCCTTCCTGCGGAGCGTGGCGGCGGACAGCGTTCTGCCGCCCCGCTCTTTTCCTCCCTCCGGGCTCGCCCAATCACGTCACTCCCACAGCCCCCGCTCTGCCACCCCCCCCCCCCACCCCCCACCCCCTGCCAGCCCGCAGGGTTCCAGCTCCTCACAGACGAGCCACATACACAGACCATCCCAGCGCTGGAGCCCTGCGAGAAACAGCCCCCCCTCTTCACAGTCTTACTCGCGGTTCTGTTTTACCACAGCAGACTGTATGTAGTGCCGGCGTGATTGAATTATTGTTATTCACCGCAGCTTTTGACATCTGCGGTATTGAGTAGGGGGGTGTTTTCCTCAACGACATGTTCTTTCGGTTTTAAGCGCGTGTGCGGCGCTGGGCGTTTCAGTAGCGTTAGCATGGCTCAGCGCGTCTCTCTCTGGCCCTTGACAGACTGCAGAACACTGCTTGGAAGAGATTATTCAGCACATGGGAGCCTTCAAAAGAGAAATAAGTGTGTTTAAGGATTTGACAGTGTTTTTTTTTTCCTATTCTGACTATTGTTCTTGCTCCCGTTTATTTTCATGTGGTGAGTGTGGGAAAGCTCTGGTCTCAGAGTGGCTATGTCTTGCCTTAGGACAAATACATTACAAATACGTTACATTACGTTATTGTCATTTAGCAGATGCTCTTATCCAGCGCGACTAACATAGTTTACAGTTCTCATGTTATCCACTCACATAGCTGGATTATTACTGAGGCAATTCTGGGTTAAATAGGAGGGTACAGCAGCAACCAACTAGTGGGGAACTGAACCGGCAACCTTTTGGTTACAAGCCCTGCTCCTTACTAGGACACTAAAGTGCCAGCCCAGCCGATCCAAACATGTGACACTCCAGCTTTGCACGGCTGGCCTTTGTCATTGCGCTTTGTGAGGGAGCTGCTCTGATGATCTGAGTATTATTGTGAAGCTGTGCTTCAGACAGTTTCTGTTCCTGAGCCCTCTGCTAGCAGTCAAAATGCACTCATGTGAACAAGAGGGCTCTGCAAGCATTGTGTGAGGCACTTCTTGTAGTCCCCCATACCCTCATTGGCAAATGCCAAAATCTGTAACATCAGTCACTTTCCAAAGGGGAATTTTAAACACTCACTTCGGACCATTACGGCAGCAGTGACACCATAAAGAGGCTTGGCCACTTTCAGAGGCCTGTCCTTTATGTTGGTCGTCAGAAACAACAAAGGTGAACAAGCCGTTCACCGGAGATTCAGAATGAAATGGACCTTGATGCTGGCGCTGGATAAGGGGCTTCCTCAGAGGTGTGCCTTCAGTGGTGCGGTATGTGAGAGCACAGAGAGCTCTCTCTCTCTGTGAGGGCCATTGTTGCTCCTCTAGCGGGAGCTCTTTCACAGCTCATCTGTCCAACCCCAGTGGATGTTATTGTAGTCAACTTCAAGGCCCCCAAAGCAGCTGCAATCACTTAGAGTCGCCCCGTTCACAGCTCCGGCCCTCCGTCCTCCCCCCTGGAGCGAGATTCTTGCTCCTCCGGGCGCCGGGGCAGTCCGAGGCCCTGCCGGCCGCGCTGCGAGTGACCTCCCCCAGCTTTTACAAGCCTCGCTCTGACCCGCAGACGCGATCGCGGTGAGAACGGGAAATCCTGGAGCAGGCAGGCACTGCGCAGGCGCGGCTCCAGTCAGATGCGGGAGCTGTGTGGGGGCGTGGCCTGCGGGCAGATCCCTGTTTGTGTGGGGAAGGGGCTGATTGCGCCTGTGTCGGGCTGCGGCTGATTTACTGCCCGTCATTAGGGTTGTGCATTCCTCTCCCCCACAGACACAGGGGGCTAACAGGCCATAGGTGCAGGAACTCAGGAGCGCAGACTCACAGCAGCACAGGCTTTCAGAAGCACAGGCTCACAGGCTCACAGCAGCACAGGCTTTCAGAAGCACAGGCTTTCAGAAGCACAGGCTCACAGACTCACAGCAGCACAGGCTTTCAGAAGCACAGGCTCTCAGAAGCACAGGCTTTCAGAAGCACAGGCTCACAGCAGCACAGGCTTTCAGAAGTGCATAAGAGCGCAGGCCCACAGGAGCACAACACAGCACAGGCGCACAGGCTCACTGGAAGAAGAACACAGGGGAACACAGGCACACAGCAGCACAGAACAACACAGGAGCACAGGAGCTCATAGGAGCTCAGTACGACAGGAACACAGGCTCACAGGAGAGCTCAGTCTGACAGGAACACAGGCTCACAGGAGAGCTCAGTCTGACAGGAACACAGGCTCACAGGAGAGCTCAGTCTGACAGGAACACAGGCTCACAGGAGCTCATAGCAGCTCAGTCTGACAGGAACGCAGGCTCACAGGAGAGCTCAGTCTGACAGGAACGCAGGCTCACAGGAGAGCTCAGTCTGACAGGAAAGCAGGCGTGCTCACCTGCACAGTGAGGCTAGGCTGTGTCAAAATCTAGCTCCAAAAGAAAGGGTGTAACACAGTGCATATCAGTGCACAGCACAGCATGGTAATAGAACGCACATTGCCTGAAAATGTGTTCTTTCCCATTCAGTACGAGGGTCCTGCTCCTACTCTGAGATCACAATGATCGAGATGGAAATGCTGGTGAAATTCCCAGCCTGCACAGGACCCTGAACGGAAGAAATATCCCTTTTAAAGGCATTTCAAAAAGTAGCAATGTGTACATGTTTAAATTTTTTGAATTATTATCAAATGTAGTAAAAGTGCATTCTTTCCCAAAATAAAATTTTCTTTCTGAATAAACAACCCTGAATACAAATATTTATATAATTTTGTAATGATAGATTTTTAAGCTGATATGTTGTGTATGCAAATATGTGGATAGAAAGGTAATCAGTGGTCCTTTGGAGCGCCTGCTAAATGAATGCAATGTAATTTTGTTTTTTTCTTGTCTTAGTTTTTGACTCTAAATACCTTTGTGGAATGACATGACTCTTTACGCCTCAGTTCTGGGCAGATTCCAGCTCTCTTGTTTTATTGCTTATTTGTTATTAAATTACACAGTATTTAATAAATTGCCAAAACAAATATTGTTAGGTCAGCCAGGGAAAGATTTTTGGACTTCTATTGCCACCTAGTGGCAGTCTGGTTAATTGCATCTTAGGCTATGAATCTGTGCGAGCCAGTCAGGCAGTGAAGTGACAAGGTATATTGTATTTATATTCATATACGAAGGGGTGATGGAAGGATACACGTTTTATTATGATTATCACAGCACCTTTATCACTATTACTTAATAATCATTTTTTCATATGCATTTCTCTTAGTATTAGTATAGTTCTCTATCTTCAGTGTTTCATGTGCAGCATACATCTCTTTTACAGATTCAACATATCCCCCCCAAATGACAATAAATTCAACTATTCAAGAAATTATATTGACTTGTACCGCACAACAAGTCTAAACAACCATACTTTGACTTTTCCGCCTTTATGAAGCCACGCTTGTGGTTGGAAGAGGGAGAAACAGAAAGCTAATTGAGCAGTTTTGATGTGGATTTCCTCAGATGCCCCCCCCCCTTTGGTTTGTCTCTCCTGGATCCTCCAAGCACTCTGCTTCCTCTTGCTTAAGAGAGCGGTTTGTTTACGTGGCTGTCTGGATGTGCTCCTCACTTCCCCTGTCTGTCCGACTCGTGAAATGGACCTGGGGGCCGTTTGCTGAGGCAGGCATGCTGAGCAGGCCGGCAGGATGGCCATGGCTATCAGCCTTGACCCCTCCTCTGAGCACTGTCAGTGCCCCGCAAATCCCCCCGAACTGCCTGCAGCTAACAAAGCCACAGATGCAGGGTGCATGGTCAAACACAGCAACATGCCATGCAGGGTGCATGGTCAAACACAGCAACATGCCATGCAGGGTGCATGGTCAAACACAGCAACATGCCATGCAGGGTGCATGGTCAAACACAGCAACATGCCATGCAGGGTGCATGGTCAAACACAGCAACATGCCATGCAGGGTGCATGGTCAAACACAGCAACGCGCTATGGCTGCTCAGACAGCATTATCTTATCGGATATCTACATCATTATTATTTTCTTTTTAAGTGTGGATAATTCATGAAATTAATGTATTGTGCACACAAGATGATTTATATAATATGAAAGTGAAATATCTAATTAAAACATACATCTGTATTTTTTCCCATAAATGATATGGAAAATGGAGAGCACATTTCACCACAAACTGAGCTTTCCTTTTCTTTTCTCATCTCCTGCTCATTCAGTCTTAGATTTTACTATCCGTATAATCATACGCTCTATGGCCGAGCTCATATGTAAAACATAAAATGCCAGCTTTGAAGTATGATTTCAATCTGGTGGCTTGTCCTGGATATTTACGAGGTGAGTGAAGATGAGAGACGTGATAACCTGTAAACCATTTCACAGGTATGCAAGGAACTGCCGTTAAAGCCCAAAATGGCCTCAGGTGCCAGGTGCTGGCTGGAGCAATCTCTCCTGTGGCATGCTCTATTTGCTAACATTGTAAACCCAAACACAAAGCACAAAGTAGAGCTCCTGCTTGGTGGCTAATCCGGTAGCTTGTCCCTTGAATGGAGTTGAATGGACCTTTGTTCACTGAGGTCTCTTAACCCATCTTAATTTATCTTGTCCTGCTGTGAATGAACTGTGCTTCCTCTTACAATTAATTAAGCGGCAATCACAGAATTCGGAGGGTTACATTGTAGCTGACGACAGACGATATGAAGCTTGCCTTGTCTAATGGAGCAGAGGGTTGAGTAGATAGCACAGGGCAGTACAGTACACAGACTGTGGCTCCTCCGTAGTGTCAGCTGCTGTAGAGGTTCCTCTGAACCGCTCCGCACACCTCCACTCTCAAACCTGAGTTTCTGAGTCCCTGCCTCAGAAAACATACTAAACATCGCTGCCATGTGTAATTCTTCCTGTTGTCAGCACACAATTGGTCCCAGACTAAAACAGGAGGTTAATAAAACAAAAGTTATGGTAACCTTCACCGCATGTGCGCTTTACTGCCCCTTACCACCTGCAAGTGTTTCATTTGAGTCCTGTACACTGTTTTAGCGTATGTCCAACTGTAGCCAAAGTAAAAGCAATACAGTTCATTCATCGCAATCTTTTCGTTGCTGTGCTGCATTTCAGTTATTTGTTTTAATTCTTCAAGAGGCTGCATTAGCTTTTATAAGACTGTAAAATCATGAATAATACCTGAAATTACTAGTGATAGAGGCTCCTTGCAGAGACTGCATGAGCCTCCCAGACGTGGTGGAGACGCTGGGCACTGTGACTCGGCTGTGGGTGAATGTACATGGTGAGTACAGCGTGCTTTCCCTCTGAACATGGGCCATTAACACTGTGTGCAGGATCACAGGCAGGGGTGCGGCTTATAGTCCACAATTGTGGAATAAGTAAACACCCTTTAGGATTATGGGTCCTCCAGCTGTATACTTGAGACATCAACACTCTTGTTCAGCACCCTGGCACACACTGTGTTCCAGCAGGACTGTCACCACCAGAAGGAAGTTGTAAACGGGTGAGGCTTCCAGGCGAGGAAGTCTCTTTAGTCACAGATAATCTTGCTTTGAACATGCGCGGGCCCGCCCCAGACAGACCATTCGCGAGCTTATCTGTGAAAGATTGGAGACTCCTCCACACTGCAGTCATTTGTATAATTCGATTGACATTTATATCACGGGACAGACGCGTTCATTTGCCTTATTTGCTCAGAGAATTCCAGCCATTTTTAATTTGTTAACGAATAGTCCCATTATCTGCATTTCTTCCTGAAGGAAGTTTAAAGCCAGGGACCTCTGTTAAAGCAGAGATTTATTCTCCCAGTGCATTACGGTGAATGGCACATCTGAGATTAAGGCTTGTTACTGCACTGTTTATGCACTGCTTTCCTACAGAATAATCTGGTAACTCCAAGCAGTCATTAAGGCTTATTATACATGCTGCACAACACCCCACAGAGCTGCTAATTTCCCATGCTTTTATTGCTGTCATATAGCTCAGGTTGTAAATGCCTGTGTGACCTAACATTGTTCCCTGTTGTTTGGATCAGAGAGGAAGTTTATTAGAATTTACAGCAGCATCGACACTAGTGCGGTTAGAGACAGATATGATGGAAGTACATCCCATAGTTCTGCCGTCTTTGACTGAAATTGCAGTTTTTTTTTCTGTTCATTTTTGTTTTATGTGATTATATTTGTGCAATGTTTTAAATATGGGACACGGCCGCCTTGTCTCTGTGAAACAGCTACCTTTATCTGAGGAATACATTGCATTATGTTATATTATCGTCATTAAACAGGTTCTCTTATCTAGAGTCACTTCCATGTTATCCATTTATACAGCTGGATATGTTTACTCTGGTAAATCTGGGTTAAGTACCTTTTAATGGTACAACAGCATTGCCCCGGCAGGGAATTGAACCAGCAACCTTACCGCTATGCTATACTGTGTGACCCAGGCATTACACCTTTGATTGAAATTCACAGTCAGAAAGTGGCTGGGATGATGGTGGAAGCCACACTAAGGCGCATGGATCGGCATCTCTGCCAGTCAGTTTAGGCAGATGCATTACCCTCTGAATGGCCCACCAGGGAACGTCCCCTTATATCAAGTGTAAGCCCGACAGCCAACAGCAGATCCAGCTGTTTACACAATGTCAGGAAGAGAGCCTGCCAAAAGCTGTCACATGATCCCTGCAAGGGAAATCTGATAGGCCAGGACGAGGCAGCCAATGAGATGTGTCACGCCCGCCCGTGTTTGGGTCCAGCGCGGTCATTATCACTCTGGCCGGCTCCAGTGCCAGCAGGGCCATTATCACCCTGCCTGGATCAGGGGCCGCCACAGGCATCTGCCACTGTGCTCAGCTCCGGGGCTAATGGACACACAGCCCTGCTAATGACATAACCAGGCAGTCTTACAGCAGATTACACCCTGTGGCCTTGCTGGACCCTCGGTTTCAGCAGACAGCAGTCCTGTTAAATTACATTGCATTATTGTCATTTAGCAGCATTTAGCTTATCTAAGGAAACTTACATAGGTTACAGCTGTATATGTTACCCATTTATACAACTGGATATTTACTGAGGCAGTTGTGGGTTCAGTGTCTTGTCCAAGGGTACAGCAGCAGTGCCCCAGCAGGGAATTGAACCTGCAACCTGTCGGTTACCCTCCTTACAACTACGCCAACCTGTCGCTCACACCGTGTTTAGCAACAACATTGTACACTGACAGATATGCTCTGGATCTGCAGCTCCTATTTTACATATCTTGTCAGTATCTCTCATCGGTGGATTATCTCCGACTTCCTGGAGGCAAAGCATTTGGCAAGTGCACTTCAGGCTTGATGTGGGTGTCACATTCAAGTGAATACTGCACTGTTGTCTTTCAGCCAGCAGTCCGTTCTGCTGGTGGTTCACAGGGCAGTGAACCACAGGAAGGAAGCAGGACAGGGGTGGGGGGGGGGGGTCGTGTGTTTGAACTGAAACCGCAGAGCGAGGCAGCCACCCTCTGCCATTGTTAGCTGTTATTCCCCCACTCGACGCAGCCTGGACCCTCTCCGGATTCATGTTCTGTTTCACATACCCTGCAGTTTTACAGGCAGTAAAGTCTTCGCTCGCGGTCAGAGATGACGCGTACCCTCTCTGAGGCAGCAGTCTGCTTTTGTTTCACTGCAGAGACACTTGCCGAGCATGAAAAGGAAAGAAAAAAAAAGTATGAGTGAAAAAGAACGACGCAGGATGACAGTCCCTCTCCTCTCCCCCCCCAAAAAAACATTTCCCAAATCCCTACTTGGAGCTCCATCTTGTGGTAGAGCACTGTCACCCCAATCACGAAGGTGCTTTAGCAGGGTTACATATCAGTCGGGCAGCAAAGCATTCGAGAACGTCAGATTGCAGAAGAAGATAAAGCACCCTGTGTGAAAAATGGTCTCACTAATACTGTTTTACACACTTCTCAAAACATTTCTCTCATGTGTCATGTTAGGTTTCTCTGCCATTTATTTCTAGTGTCTTCATCTGCTGCTGTGGTAAAAATCAATTCTCAGCGCCGGCCAATAAATAAAAGTAAAGAGTTTTTCCTGAGGTAAAAATGGACAGATGAAATAAGAGATTACATTTTCAATAAATTCCTGTTGTGAAGAGACCTCCCCCCCTTCCTATTTTCTCAGAAATACCTATCTCAGTGGGCTGGAAAAAATGGCTTACTGTCTCTCCATTTCCTCCTAATCAATATAATTACTATTACACATCTTGTGTAAAATGATTACCTATGAATTTGAATTGGATTTCAGAAAATAAATTTGAAGAAAATAATAGCAATGGACTTCTATTGATTTTCTCCATTTGAGACAGGGGCTTTTAAACACATTGCAGTGACTATTGCTGTAAATTCAATGCTGTCCACCAAGTTGAGAGGCAAAACAGTGTATGACTTTCTGGGGGTGAGATGGATTGGACATGACAGTGAAAATGAACTAAAATGGGAAGAGGTGCCCCCTGGTGGCAGGGGAGTAGTACTGTCTGTGTGGCTGTTTGAATGTGACTAATGTCTCAGACTCAGTAAGTTTGTAAATCAAACCAAAAAACCATCAAACATCTGAATCCTGTAAATATTTTTCAAGTGATGCTATTCATCCACTTCATAAGAACACAGTGGTGAGTTTCAGAGTACTTTGTGAGTGTGTAGTGGTTCAGGAATAAGGCCTTTGTCTGAAATTGTAGGTTCAGTTTTTGATTTCCAGCCAGTGCAATGCTGCTGTGTCTAAGTGCACAGTTCTATCCAGCAGTAAAACTGGACAGTTTGAACTGCACTGGGTAAACCGTATAAGAACATCTGTGAAACACATGAATAATATTTTTTCCACATCTCTCAAACTGTGTTCCCGAAAAGACTCAAGCATACATTAATTTTACTGTTGTTTTTCAGAGGTAGCTAATCAGTGCAATACACTGATTCACAAACATTAGCGATGTTTTTATTGTGCTTAAGTGTATTATAATAGCATTATTTTTGTGTCTTAAATTCAATTTTTAATACTGAACACTTGTAATATTCCATTGCAAAAATTTACATATCCCCACCTAAGTGATTCATCAGACTATTCTAAACTAATTAATATGGACAGAAGTGTATAAATTTACATACAGTACATTCTATTTCTGAGGTACGTGAATTGACCAGTGATGTAGACTCAGGTTAGGTGAGCCCAGCTAACTAACTTGAATCTGTACTTAACTTATAAGGACTGGTTCCTTATGTTCTTAATTACAGGAATGATCCTAAAATGACCCTAAAATGCAACTACAGCAATTGTTTGAGGTTCTGATTTTAAAAATGTTGCTGGAAAACCTGTGTCCTGTTCCTCCCTTTCCCCACTTTATCACTTCATATGATTCCGTATGGCTGTTGGGATGGATGAGTGTGTAGCTTGTGTAGCCTCAGAAGATTTAAGGCGTGCCATGACTATGTTTGCTACGTCCCTTACCTTGTTTCCGGTCAGTGACATTTAGTAAGATCTGTGGTTTAGGTGGTTCCGGTGTTGATTCTGTGATGATGTGATATGTCTGAGGTCCCAGTCCCCAGAAAGCTGTTAAAAGTCCTTGCCTGTGAAAACGGGGGTCTGTTGTCAGAGATGACTGCGGTGGGCAGGTGTTTTTTGAAGACAGATTCAAGGGGTTTGTGGCTGATGTGCTGTTACAGCCCCACTGCAGCTAAGGCACCGATTAAAATTGCGTCATGATATGTCTGGCAGAATCTCTTCAACAGTAGGCATCTGATAATGTAAGGAAAAAAAGAGCGCAATTCCAATCTTTGTGGAAAAGACTTCTTTATTTACAGGAACGGCAGTTGTCAGAAGTACGTGAAACGCACTCTGGGTTCAGCGGAGCCAGTCCGAACCTTGAGGGTTCACTGAAAGCATTCTTTACACTGACACAGAGGTTTGAACAGGATAGACGATAATTAAATAACTATCAGTTTGAGAGTGGGAGTACATGTGGTGAAATACAGGAGGTTTGGTAATGAGATTATCTGCCCTAGCAAGAACAGTTCTCAATCACCCATCACCGGGTTCTTCAGAAGTATCAATTGCCGCAACGGCTAGCTGCGGCCAAAGTGGCAATTGAAGTCTGTGAGCAGAACTGTGGTTACAATAAGGCCATCTAGACAAATGAATACAGGTATTTTGCATACCTTAAGTGAGACGATCTGTGATCTCTTATGCTACACTGAGTGAGCTGGTTTAGGCATTTGGACCAAAATCTTACAATAGTGTGATCTGAATAAGGCTTTATTGTGTGCAGCAGGGTTAATGCAGATTTGCAGCTTGTCTGGCTTTTCAGTGATGACCATGTTTCCGATCCACAATGTTGGTTCTCCTGTGAAGATCCCTGCCTCCTCCATGTTAGCTACGTCAGTGACTTTTGCCTGTAGGGGTTTAGGAATCTTCTGCTGCAACAGCTGAGCTGGTTTGGCTGAACTGTCCCTAGCAACATGTAGCTCAGCCACGTCTGTCAAAGACGTCTTCATATTCAGCGGGTATTACTGTGTTTATGAGAGATGCTGTCTCTGGCCACATGGATGTGATCGCCATGGCGAAGGTTGTGTCTCTCATGTGTCAGCTGAGATCAGCAGGACCCAGGATGTCTGCATGCAGCCTGCTTTGGGCTTTGTCAGGGCTCCGCCGTGCAGTTTCGGAGAGGCTCGGCATGATTGGGCTTTGTCAGGGCTCCGTCGTGCAGTTTCGGAGAGGCTCGGCATGATTGGGCTTTGTCAGGGCTCCGCCGTGCAGTTTCGGAGAGGCTCGGCATGATTGGGCTTTGTCAGGGCTCCGCCGTGCAGTTTCGGAGAGGCTCGGCATGATTGGGCTTTGTCAGGGCTCCGCCGTGCAGTTTCGGAGAGGCTCGGCATGCTTTGGGCTTTGTCAGGGCTCCGCCGTGCAGTTTCGGAGAGGCTCGGCATGCTTTGGAGCTCTGCATTGCAGTCCTGCACGATCCGCTCAAAAGCTCCAGCGGCTTGTCACATTTGCAGTTGATCCTGTGACTGACACCTGTGGATCCATGGCTGAGTAGCTCAGCAGGATGTGATGATAATTTTAGGATGATGAACCATTTGCTTGACTTTGCGCATGTGAGATTTCCCATTTGATGTCTGATGTTTGGAGTAGCCAAGTTCAGGCTTGCGCTGTGCTTGCTTACAAATGCAAGCTAAGGGTTTCTTTTACCACATGACTTGCAAGTGACAGCATGCGCAGGGAATTTAGTTTTTGCATGTAGAGAGCTACTGACAGAGTACCGACAGACATGGTCTTTTGTGTTTCTGTATCTGCACAAAGCTGTCGTGCATCTAGATTTCGAATAACTGATTGTCTCTTTTTCCCCCACCCTTAATTTTCTGGATTTCACGTCTAAATTCCACTGCTACATATGAACATTCCTTGCCCAAAACAGGAAGCAGAGTGGCTATGTGTTTACATCAATGTCAATGGACATCTCATAGTTTTGCCTATTGTGATGTGGAAAAAATCTGGTTATTGAATGCGTAGTCATTAATGTCCATTGCCTCAGTCAAGGGAACCCTTGTGGAAGACCAAATAGCTTGGAGTCCAATGAGTCTTAGGACATACTCACACTAGGCCCGGTTGCCTTGTACCATGCCCGAGCTTGCCAGAAAACAGTGATGAATGACACAGTGCATAGAATGTTTAAAAAGCTACATGAACACACACCTCCCAGGTCTCGGCTCCTGCCATTGTGTTTTGAAGTAATCATAGCCATATCATGAGCTGGGACAGGAGAACAGGCATGCCTTGACTGTGCCTTTGGCTTCATTATCCACGACACATTACCAAGGGTATCACCTACAGTTAATGGTGGTGTATAATTGAAACTATATATTGTAGCAGCCATGATCACATACACCCCTATGGCAGGCTATGCTTAATTTATATACCATGAACTCAAGATGCATGACTAAAATGGTTGTTTATTTGGTTTGCAAAGGAAAATATTCACAACCAGCAAATACCAATGTTGCAAGAACAGTATCGGTTTCAATGTTTTATGGTAGGCTAGCGCTGGATATATTGTCTAATTAATTAGGCATGAAAACCTGGCATTTAGAAATGGAATATTCTCCGCTTTAGAGACATTCAATTTTCAATGGGACTTCAGACATTGTTTCTTGAATCTAGATGGAAAAAAGGCTTGATAAATCACCGGCAGGAGAACTCGAACTCTTTCCTCGCAAATTCCGCGGACGCTCATTAAATGAGATATAATGGATGTGTCATCAGGCGGCTAAAGGTAAATTTCTCCCAGAAAAATCGCATCTGTCGTTGAAGGAGAAGGAGCGCAGCTGCGGGCGCGCGCTGGCACGCCGCCCGGGTTTGCGGCGCGTGATGAACGTTCAGGAAGCAGCGAACATGACATGTTTTACTATATCAGGAGGCCTGGTCAAAACAAGGCAGGCCGACGAATTCAGGGCCGAGACACATATGAGATGCAGGTGAGGAAGCCAGCCGCCTTCTAAACTGCATGCAATCCTGTGCCCGTCAACCCTGTTCCCACGGTGATCTTAGATAACTGTTCAATTATAATTCATCGCACATTTTAATATGTGCGCGTCGGTACCCTGCTTGCATTGGTTTTTGCAAAATAATTGAAAGTGAATTTACTGCTAACTAGAACGTGTCAGATTAATTTAACCACTCTGCTGTTGGAATAGCGTGCGCCTCGAGCTTGTTCTTTGCAGTAGTACACTGCTTTTAGACTGTAACTTGTTTTCCTATATTTTGTCCAAAACAAACTGCCATATTGCATCTGATCGAATGTGTTAAGGATTAGTTGTGGATATATTGCAGACTTGGTGTATGTCATACTAATGCACTAATTAAATGTGCTGTCTTCTGATAGAATGTTGTATGTGGGAGTGTTCTGTTTCCACTGCAGGTGTCAACGTAAACATTAATTTCATTCATGTTCGAATTAATTTAATTTTTATGGTAAGTTTGTTCCTGGCTAAAAATCCGATATTGACCGTAACAACCACACAACTAACATTATAGACTTTGCAATATAGTTGTTTATAATTGTTTGCATAGTGTTCAGGCTTACAGCACTCGTATATCAACTGGAGACTGTTGCAGCTATGGATTAGTTTTCATTTTTAAAACATGGTTATATTGTTAGTCACTCGGGGCAAAGAAATCGTTTCATAAAGGTTTGTACAAGTAATGAAGTGGTAAATAAAACTGATCAGGAAACGCAGAAGTTAAACTGAACTTGCTAGATAGCAAAGGTTAATCTTTAAGCAACCACCTGTTTATCTGACAGTTTCGGTATCTTAGCTTGCTAGTTCGGGTTTACATTAATAGGTAGTGCAGTATAGATGCAAATCCACGGAAATTATAGCACTCAGCAATCAGAGAAGAAAATAGTTAAAAATCAATGGCATATAACGAGGTTAAAATTGAAGAAGAGATCATGTAATGAAACCATTTACAATTCATGTGTGATTGGGCCATGACTGCAATTTGCTTGTGAATTTCTTCGTGTAACCAGTTGCGTGTAAACTTTTGTTGCGTGTAACAGACAAACAATTATCGTCGTTGCGTGGCATTCGTGCAATCCCTAAATAGTCATCGTGATCCAGTTAACAAGTATGTTCTTAACATTTCAGCTGGTTTAAAGTTACAGAACGGACCTGCAATGTTGGACGTCGAATCAACCTTTTTGTTCTGTAGTATTCGTTTTGTCCTCGGCGGGAGGACCCATATGGGCTGAGTCGGTGGATGTAAACTGTCCATCCGTAAAGATACTAAAAATGGTTGTTACGACTAATGAACTGGAAGCCAACCGGGAGCCATTGGCTTTATGCGCACTGGGCTTAACGCAGGCATCAGACTGAAGCCGAAATCACCCTGCTAGGAATATACGTTAACATTGACAGGGGTACGTGGGAGCACAACGCTAACCAAAAAAGGTATGACATATTTAATGAAGCTCCAAGACTGAGCTGACTTAGCAATGATTGTTGTAAGGGCTTACAAACTATGCCTCTCACTAGCGTATTTCCCCTGCGTGACGCTGGGGCTTTCTGTGTGCTGAATAATGAAGTGCTGGAGTTTGGGAGACAGTTTACAAGGCGAACTTGTTTCGTGTGAATTAGGCCCAGTATGTGGATTAGTAAATTAGAGCTCGGCCCTTCATGAAATGAGTGACCCTACCTGCCCCTCCTCCCTTTTTTTTCCAGGCAAAGGGAGCCAAATTCATGTGGAAGGCTTGAAAAGGAAGTATCGGAGGGCCGGCCTACCGCAGAGTTCTCTCTCAGAGAGGGACAGGGCAGGCCGTGGAACAGTGCCAGAGCCCCGAAGGTGAGAATGATGGCCTAACAAAATGTTTCCTGTGTGTTTTTGTCGTTGACAGCGGGTTTTGGGTGTTTTTCATCATCCTGCCCATCAGAACGAGGAGACTCTGATTTCTGAGCTGAGCAAATGAGTCTGTCCGCCTTGCACAAGCTTCATGAGGAAGTGAGGAGAGAGAATACATCCTGACTTCCTGTAACCCTCAGTTGTTGGAATTATGATTAAACCACAACATGCTTGCATAGCTGGTGCAAATATTTGGGTACCTGAAAGTAGAAGTTTAGCAATACCTGTCTTTTTTCTTGTGCATTTTGTCATAAACTATATTTCAGTATCTATGAACAGACGTAACTCTGCATGTTAGTTGAAGTGGCATGATCCCAATATGTCAGTGGTGTTGGCCTGTCGGCCTATAAATCCAGCCATGTTCAAAATATTCAAAATGTGATCTGTAATTCATATTAGCCCATAGCCCAACTTATCCCCTCATTCACTCTTTAAGCAGTTAACCTACAACAGCTCATGTCTCTTGTGTCCTCTTTGTTCAATAAAGACATGACGTCTGAGGATCTCATTCACACAGACAGGTTTGTCTTTTGGGATCCAAAATACACCATATGATGTGTACATTCCAATAGTACTAATTTCCCAACTTTCTCCATTCTTGGGCGGTTCTGTATAGGTTCATCTATGGAAAGCCCAGAGGGATATAAATGATTTACACTCTGATGAAATACTCCTACGTGAAGAAGCTGCATGGAAATGCATGGACTGTTGCATACATTTAGTTTGGAACAGAAAGTCGGCTGTAGAAGAAGGCATTGAGCCTTAGTCACTGTCCTTCCTGAAAATGATCACGTAACCAGCTGCCTGTTCTGATGTCTGAGCTGAGGAGAAGTCCCTGCCCTGCGTGAATGAAGTTGTGTTCAGAGTGGCATCTTCTAATCATGAAAATAGCCAGCTGTTATTAAGATCCTCCATTTCAAGTGTGCAGCCCTAGTTACCCTTAAAGTATAAGATCGGCCACAGGGAATGTGTTAACTAAACACACACCCAGTCAACGGCCCCTGCAACACTAATTCCCCTAATTCCCCTAAGTCTGATTTGCCCGATCAGATTCTTTCCCTGGGTTTCATTTCCTCATTAAACCACTTAGGGTGCCATTAAAATGTGCTTGTTTCTTCAAGAGGAAAGACTAGCTTCATTCCGTGGAGATTATGGATGTTAAACCGTGGAACTCGGAAAGCGTAAGTAACTTTGGCCAGCGTGCGTTCACGTGACAACGCACGTGAGTTTTCCCAAGCAAGAGTGGAAGAAATGTGAATGTCGTTACGAGACGATCATTCCAAATGACAAGACTTCATTTTTATAGCATTGTGTATCAGAATAAGTGGAGTGAGAAAAGATCCAAGGTCAATATATTAAAGCCCACCATTATAATCAAAGCACCATCCATCTTCCTCCATTAACAAGGCTGACACTTTAATTACATTTGAAAATGCATTCACCCACTCTGAGTTAAGTGATAAACAAGAAATTTCCATTGAAGTCGCAGGCACTAATCATCAAAGTCTGACACACTGGGTGGAATTCTGCCCACTAAAAAACCATGAGCACAACTTATGAAACACTTTTTCCCCCGTATGGACAGCCATTTTACAGATATTTTGGAACCACAAGTCTGAAATTGGAAATTAAATTTTGTACAATTTAAAAGCTATAAAAATGTCTTTCAGAACAAATGGTTCATGATTGTGAAAAGAAAAACATTTTATTCCAGGAATTATTTAACAATATATACTTTAAATCAACTAAGTTTGCCTTTATTTGGGAGAATGATGAAGTAAATCTTATGGATACATTTTGCATTCAGCTACATTGAATCTAAATGGAAGGAATGTTCACACTGTCCGCAATTAAAGATAAGCACTATTAATATACAGCATTCTCAAATATTTGGATTTGTTGATCAAGTTGTAATCATATAGGGCATTACACTCCCTCATGATTGTTGAGAATCATTCTTAAATAAGAAAATGTGTATAAGAAGGAAATTTCTATAAAACCAAGTAAATGCAGGCTAAAGACTAAAGGCCCACTGGCTGGAGACCTGTCTTATTGCCTTGATGTTTCCTTTATTTCCATCGTATAGTATGAACTTACGTAAGCTGCTTCTCAGATGGGTTAATTGAGAGTCCCATCGGCTCTGCGTGGAACCGCTATGTGTTTGGATGCACATAGATTTCCCACGTACATTGTATTACAGATGCGATTAGAATCATGACTGTAATGTGCTTTAGCTTTCATTAAGGGTTGCTGTTGTCTACAGTACATGCGGACCATCAAGTGAAAATTGTTCTGGAGTGCAGCAGTGTTAATGTTGAGCTGTTTCCAGATGATGGCCTCGCCGTGGGAGAAAATTCCTAAATGAACCCCATCACATCCACTCAGTCGCGTCTGATTTTGGGAAGAGGCGTGGGCTTTGGGAAGAGAAGGGAGGGATGAGGTAGCCTGGGCTGGTTGTGAGAGTTGGGTATCTGCAGTGGAAATGTCAGAAGCAGTGTTATCCTCCTGGGGAACAGCGTCTGAATGTGACTGTTTAAGTAGAGTTAGAACAGACCACCTCTATGAGTTGGACATATTGGCGGATGCACAAGAACAATGTGTGCAGTTTCTTGTCCCAAAAAACCAAAAAACATAACCAAAAACATAACAAGCCACTAGAGGCAGGAAAATACTGTGCATAATTGTTACAGGAAATGTAGGAGAGTCTGTTTGGAGAACGTTTAGCAAGTTTGCTAAATAAATAACGGTCGTGCAACTGGGGACCAGGGCTTTAAGGCTTGTCAAAACTATATTGTTTTTTCAACTTTTTCAATTCTGCAGATATTCCTCTTCAACAAATACCACATCACAGTCTCATTAATGTGTAAGGTATTTATTTTTCTTTAAAAGTGTCCAAGTGGCTCTTTCCAAGCCTTGGGTGATCTTTCAGTTCTAGGGCGGCTCATTTAGACCTGCATATGGGGGCGCAAATCACACTGAAAGCCATTCTGCTCTGATACAGAATGTGGTATGTTCTTGTCAGCTGTGCCAGAGCCCTCTGTTTGGCTTTTGTGAGGCTTTTTACCATTTCCTGCCTAGCCGGAGTAATATCCTCCCAGGTTTTATGGCTTCATCGGCCCACACCGGCTCCCCACTGCTCTCCTAATGAAGGGGACCGCCCCCCCCCCCCCCCCCCAACTGCGTATTTGGAGGATACTTGGGGGAAAGTAATATGGCCTGTAGTGGGTTGGTTAGCGGGCAGGGGGGACAGGGCCCGACCTGGTCTAATCGGACTGTTCATCCACAGAATCATGGGAGATGGGGGGACAGCAGGGGACAGCAGGAGGCAGCTGAGCAAAATTGTGTTTTCACACCGCTTCCTGGCAACGTGGGTGCATGGGTGGCTGGAAACAGGGCCGGGAGTGTGTGACCTTGGGTGATAGTTAATAGAGGAATCCAAATTCACCCAGTTTTTACTCATGGTAATGTGATGAACATTGTTGAACACTGTGATGCGCTCTATGTAACATTTCTGCTCTGCCAGGACTGCAACAGAATTGTTGATTGAGAGAGTATGGAAGAGCGTTTGTTTCAAACGAATGAAAACTGAACCACTTGCACCTTTCTGAAAGTGACTGGCAACTAAAATTCCAGCAGCAGGCATCAGCTTTGTTACCAATGGTATTTACTCTAGTGACACAGACAACTGAACACTTTGAAATAGTAATACAAAACAGCCCCTTGTACTCTGATTCTTAAAGAATATTTCTCTGTAGCATATCCTACTCATAATCCATAGCATTTCTCCTGTCATGCCAGAAGCTCCCTCTATTTGCAACTGGATCAATACGAGTCACAGCTAGGTGTAACATATGCCTCTGAGATAATCAATATTCCGGAATGCAAGTTTCTGTGACATAAGCGACCAGAGATTCTAAGAAGAAGGGGAGAGTTTCACACACAGAGCAGGCATTTCCTCCTGGTTAGAGTGGTGGGGTTCACAAGACAGAGCGCTGGCTCACAGTTAAAGCACGATGCCCTGTGGTATCACACGATGTGATTTAAGAGAACACGGTGTGCATACGAGGTAAGCAGCCTGCTCTACCAGCCAGGTGTCAGCCCTGAGGTTAATGCCTGTTTGAATGTAATGCCCTTATGAATGTTCTAGACCCTGCAGTGCTGTTTTGTATTAGTTTAACACATGTGTATATGTGCCTGTGCGTGCGTGTGCGTGTGTGTGTGTGGCTTTGCTTATGTATATACATATATATATGTGCAGACTTTGGCATTGTGCACCTGTATGTTCGATTTTGATTTTAATTTCAGTCTCATCAATTATTCCTTCTTTATACCATTGACTGACAGGCTGTCTCATTTGGTCTGCAAGGATGGTGTTCCAGTTCCAAATGGCAATAACACACATGCAGTCAGCCAGGGCGTTCCACAGACGGGGGGAAGACCGCTTACCAGACAACAAATCTTACACAGCTGGCTGAAAATGCAGCTGCTTGCGGCTTGTTTTGCTCATTAATGCTCGGGGGAGTAGTCATATTTCATATTTCATTGCGTGCCAGAGCACACCCACTGCTCCAAGGTGGGTGCCATCGCTGTCCTCCACATTCTGCAGTTCTAGTTGTCCTGCTCACAGGGTCCCGTGTCACCTGTGTATTATGGGATGGAGAAATGAAAGGAAATCCAAGTCGGCTGAGGAGTGGATAACATCATGACCTCAGATGGCCTGTAAATGAACTTGCAGGGAGTGCTTGGTGGCTGACACAGTGGAATCTTTGAGTGAGCAGCTCCTCAATACAGATGCATTTTACTGGGGGGGGGGGGGGGGCAGACAATGGTAGCAGTGGCACCCAGCTGAAGTTACTGTTTCACACATGTTTATTTTGAGAAAGATGAGCTTTGGTGCTCTACTGATCAAAATCTGCTGACGTATAATTGTGTTTTCACATTCCTGTATAATCTTAATGATATTACATAATTGGCATTTAGCAGATGCTCTTATCCAGAGCACCTTGCATAGGTTATGATCTTACAAGTTGCCCATGTATGCAGCTGGATATTTACCAAGGCAATTCTGGGTTAAATACCTTGCCCAGGAGTACAGCAGCAGTGCCCCAGTGGGGAATCAAACCTGCAACCTTTTGGTTATGGGCCTTGCTCCTTACCACTGTGCCACACTTCAACCTATACATAAAAGTTATTCACCTCAAGATGTGGGGTTATGCAGATCATACCGTCTAGACTGCAGCAGAAACGCATGAGTTGAAATGCAGCAAGTGTTGCGTGTAT
This sequence comes from Megalops cyprinoides, assembly GCF_013368585.1. Taxonomy (NCBI): domain Eukaryota; kingdom Metazoa; phylum Chordata; class Actinopteri; order Elopiformes; family Megalopidae; genus Megalops; species Megalops cyprinoides. Next base: position 34,836,759 of record NC_050593.1, read on the forward strand.
AATATGTCATAGCAATTGGAGCTGACTGCGAAATGAGTTTTAATCCTTGTTTTTGTCTGATGGCTGAGATCACAAAATATGAGTGATGCATAGAGATTTTTACTATTATTGGTTTTTTTTACTATTCTCCATTTGTGAGAGTAAATGTTGGATGAAATCTGATTTATCTCGCACCACAAACACTATCTTTTAAGACTGCTTTTATGAGTTTTGCTGAAACTAGAAGTGGATGTTAATATCGAACTTTTAACAACAAACTTTTAATAACAATTTGGCAAACTTCTATAACTGGATTCATACATTTTAAACAGAAGCCATTTAAGTCTCACTCAGTTTAGTCTTAAATTTTGTAGTACTTTCAAACATTTTCTTATAGACAGTTTTATTCTTTTTTATAATGTTTTAATCAGAATGATAGTTGATCCCATTGTTAGAATGAAAGATGCATAAAAATGAGTTGATTGAGATGGTGGTTTGTGTTCCCTGTTGTGTAGTTCTGAAAGATGTAACTAAGCCTACAGCTGTGCTCACTGACCTGACACTTAATATGCTGCACCCAGCCACATTAGTACAACAGTTATTTATCACAGATGTACACCATTTTTAACACTGACAGCCCAACAGCCTGCATTGGTTTGATCCAAATGTTATTGCGTTTAATAATGGCATTGTGTAACTCCATCTTCACAGGAATGCTCCTGAGCGATGAGAAATCGCAATCCATGCTGCAGCACGCAGATTGCGCAGGTTGTCCAGAAAGGTGCATTGTCTTTTGTTCGCAGATATTTCTCTTTTGTGATGTGCAGTACCGCAGCTATAGTGTGAATGGCACTAGTGAAAGTCAGCGGTTTGCGTACATTATATGAATGATCAGAGAGCACACGCTCTGTCCTGGCGTGAGATGATGCGTTTCGGCACAGACCATTTCCCTCAATTGCTGTACATACACACCTCTGCCCTGCATTACAAAATCGCCTATTTCACGGAGGCGAAATTTCGCCGCATGCTCAGCGTGTTATGACTTCGCTCTGACCGTCTGACGCCATCGCAGTCGCTCGGAGGAGTGGAAACGCGCAGTTCGGTTCATCTTCATTTCGCGGCAGAGCAATAACGCTGCCGCGCGCTCACTTCCAGCGCGAGGAAATTCTGCGGGCGCGCGATTCCTGTCGTCAATCAATCACAGCGCGAGCTGCGTGTGCCAGGACCGCGCATCGGCGAGGGTCGCGCTCTTCACACGGGGGGAGGGTGGAGACGCGGGCCTCTCTGCAGTGCGTGCGCTTTCCGTCAACACTACATTTGAAGAGAAACGCTGGAGCACCGCCCTGCTGGCTGGGGCTCTCCTCATTGCAGGAGCCAAGCACTCGATCGCTTACAGCGCACTATATTTGGACTCCGCTATGTTTGTCATGGCGAGAAAGCATTACTGCAGGGGTAGATATCAGTGCGTAATTGTGCACATGTATTTATGTGCGCCAAACTCCGCGTCCCTGGGGGGCAGCCCCATTGGTGCTGCAGTGTACTGCTTTTAATTACCAAAAAAATGGCTCTCATATTGTGACAAGAGAAGAAACCGGCTGGCTCTGGCACCAGTTACTCAGATTAATGTAGAGGAACGGAGTGGAGCTCCTTGCTGAGGGGGAGAGGGGAAAGGGCCGGGCCTTCACATTAAAAACCCCATCATTTCCAATGAAGAGGACCGCAGTGTAATATATTCGACATTACGTTCCTGTGCGAATAAGGCGCAGAGATCATGTGCGACAGCATTCGTGTCCTCGGTGCAAAGGCTCGGGCAATTGTCTGGTAACAAATTGTGTGCTATGCTTTCGTTGTCAGCATTACTAATGAGCAGCATATTGAATGTGCTGTGCGTCGAATGCATACACTGCAGTCCTCAGGTGACCTGTGACATCATTGCGAGCGTAAACTCTCCTGTTTCTCGTCTGCAGGTGCACTGGGTTTTAAGGAGCGCAGTCAGGATACAAACCATCAGCATAGACTCACTTTCAGCATTTTTCCCCCTTGGGTGGGTGTAGCAGTGTGGTGTAGCGGTAAGGAGCAGGGTTTGTAACTGAAAGGTTGCCGCTTCGATTCCCAGCTGGGGCACTGCTGTTGTACCCTTGGAGAAGGTACTTATCCAACAGTTGCCTCAGTGAATATCTGCGTGTAGAAATGGATAAAACTGTAACCAGTGTAAGTTGCTCTGGATAAGAGTGTCTGCTAAATTACAGTCATGCAATGCAGTATGATGTGTGACTGCATAGAATAGTACGATATTTTCAAGATGTGACAAATCAGTTTGTTAGAGGCCACTGATGCAAAAAGGCCTTTTAGTGCCGTGCTGTTGCACCTAATCAAGAGAGAACAAAGTCCTGTCTCTGTAGGCCTTAGTATGCCACATAATGGTCTCAGATACTCTCCCTGTCTCTCTCCCTCTCTTTCTCCCTCTCTCTCTCTCTTTCTCTCTTTCTCCCTCTTTCTCTCTCTCTCGCTCGCTCTCTCTCTCTCTCTCTCTCTCTCTCTCTCTAGGCTCCAGTATACCCTGGACTCTGATTCATTTCTGTTGGAACTGCTGATATAGGAAATATGAGCTCCACTCCTCCTCCTCCCCTTTCAACTCTGCCTTAATTATTATGCCCCTTAAATTCTCTGGAGTTTTAATTAATATTCATAATATTCATAATTGCGGAGTTTTGTTTCCTGTGCTCAGCATGTTCTTGTTCTACTCACACAGTAAAAAACATGTTCTGGCCCAACGCTGTAGACTGCGTTTCTGCACATTGCGTGATCTGAAATGCGCCAACACGGGCAGCTATAGGACACCCCTCATCTGGAACGGCTTTGAGTGAAGACGTTTCTGGGAGGAGTTTATTGTGATCTGGCATTCGCTCATTCTCTTTTTAAGTCTAAGTTCTACCTTAAGAGACATGCTTGTGTAGTCATGCTTAAATATGCCCTGTTGTATCCTGTTGTATGCTAATTGTGCCCTGTTTTATGGCTGCCTGTGGTAGCTCAGAGACGTGTGTATGTTGAAGTGCTTATTGACGTTGTTTGGCAGGGAAACGTGCGGTGGAATAATGCCACCATGCTGCTGCTGCAGTGCTGCGTGGGATGAAACCCCGTCTTGCAGTAAAGCATTAACTGCCCTCCTCAGCCGCCACTGAGACGCAACACAAGATGAATGCAATTGGCTCTTGCCGTGCTCTCTCCGTGCATGTTAATGAGCTATGCTGGGGTTTTAATGGGCGCTGGCGCACCTGCAGTTCCAACAGAAACCGCGACTCCAAGCAACACGACAAACAAGATGTGGGATGTGGGCTTATTCCTGCATACAACAACCAATTCCTGCTGTGCAACATTAGCACTGTATGCTTTCTGCAATATGAGGTGTGAACGTGAAGAGGAAGATGCAAATGGGTATTTGATGCTCAGATCTGTCTTCATTACATCTGAAGTGTGGCGTTTGCGTGTTCGGATTAAGCGTTAGCAGGATGATACGGAAAGGAAGCATGAGTTTAATGGCACAGAGACAACTGCACTGTAATGTTCAGGTAAAAAAAATTTAAAATAAACAGAAGCTGTGCACCTGCAGCGCACCTGTCCTGCCCCCCCGCCTGGGCTACAGACTGCCTGACGGTGCCATTTAGAAGGAGAGTCTCCCACCAAAGCGTGCCCACCTCAGGAGAGAAAACAGTCCCTCATGCAGGAAACAGCAGCAGTAAAGCCCTGCTCTTATGGAGAGACACAATCTAACATCCTGCTGCTCTCAGATCTGCGTCTGCTTTTGGGTTAAAACAACTTTTTATGTTTATTTGAAGCCAGACGTTGAGTGCGCTGCAGGGTGCGCAGTGAAATAGACTGCACTGTTTACCTCACAGCTAACACTTTGACGGTGATGAAGAATATAGTCAAACCCTGTGGTTTAGAAGAAGCTGGGTTTTGCATTATTTATATTGGAGTGATATAAATATGGGAGCTTTTTTTATTGCACTGTGAATGTGATTCATGAATCCATTCATTCCCTTGAAGCCAAAATGTAATGAAGTAACCAGCTGGAGAGAAAAAAAGCATTCGGTGTGAATTCAGAACTGTCAGAATCAGTACTCCTGGAGAGGACGAGGTGGGCTAGATTGAGAAATAGGACACGCGCACCCTCTGGAATCGCTTTGGCCTCCTAAAGAGGTTTCCCTTCACATCCTGTCAGCTCACATCTCCCCCCTCCCCACGGGCGCTGTCAGTGAGCTCCTAATAAAAGGGCCTAATTTCCTTTTAAGTGTATAATTAGAAACGGTGACCCACCCCCCCACCCCGGTGCAGGTGAGGCTTGATGTATTTCAGTAGAACCTGCCAGTGTCACAGATAGTGACAAGGGACACAGCCCCCAGTGGCCAGCCCTTTCAACTGCGTGTGTGTTCTGGGGGGGGGGGGGGGGGGCTCAGGGCGCCTACGGAGGGGTGTGTGGGTGGGGGGCTGGGGCGCCTGCGGAGGGGTGTGGGGGGGTGTGCGGGACAGATGGCGGTGCTCACAGTGGCTGAAATAAGGCAGGGAGTTAGAGGACCCCAAGGTGTGCGCTCTGACGGCAATTATGCCAAATAAATGGGCAGCACACGTCGTGGGTGCTGCTCTGTGCCACGCGGTGCCTGGCTGGAGGAGCATGCGGCACCTGGCCCACCATCACCGCCAGCGCGGTTCTGCACCCTGCACCGGGGGAACCAGGAGAACCGCACAGAAGAACAAGGGCAGGACTGTTTTCCCCTTTTAGGTTCATACACGTGCACACGCACACACACTATACCAGTGTACCCATTTTAGGAAAGGGTAATATATTTGGTTATATTTGAAAACCACTGTGCCTTCATACTATCTTTGCTTAACATTGTTTTCTTGACTGTTTTATTGATATCTTGACAGCTTATACCAGCAGGGCTTCACTGCACTGTGGGGAAAAGCAACATCCCAGATATTAAGCAAGTGATGTTTTTCTAATGTTGTTGTTTTTTCTAATGATGTTTTTCTTTTTACAGCAAATGAACCTCCTTATGAACGTAGGATTTAGATATATTTAGGCTTGTATCTGAAAGAACATGTTGCTGTTTGGACATTAATGAGTGAATGCAGTTTGCAGTGTAAAGAGGATAAAAGTCTGATATTACATTACATTACATTACATTACATGTATTTAGCAGACGCTCTTATCCAGAGCGACTTCCAGCACAATAGAACATAAGTGTATTCATTCAGATTAAATGAGCAACAGTATCAGACCAGGTTGACAACACTCACAGACCAGTGAGTGTGAGCATAACACCATTCAAGCCCTACCACAAGTTAGCTTGTGCACTCAGTTACTGTTGGAGCCCTATACTGTATACGGTCATATTGCTTCCTATACTTCCTATTCTTTTTATGTTTCAAAAAAAAAAATCAAACATGCTGAAGTCAGAAACCTTACTTTAGATTCATCTCTGCCATTCTGTGCAACCATTTCTGATCAGAACTATCTATGCCACTACTGAGTGTGTTTGTGTGTGACAGTGGAAGGCTCTTACCTCGTCATCACTTATAGTGGTTTTATTTCCATCTATTCTGTGGCTCTCAATCCAGAGCCGTTTAAGAGCTCTGGAATCAGCGGCGTTCAGTCACCAGCCTCAGTGGTTTTGATTGCTGAGATCATTCACTGTAAACATCTCGCCCTCCAAATAGTCCCTGTCTCAGCCAGTCGTTAATAAGGGCCGTGACGCCTGATGAATGCCTCAGCTCCCTGCCAAAATCCCGGCCATAAAAATAATATTTAGATGAGACGATTCTGAGGCCCATGTTTCTTTAATAGCGGCAAAATAACCGTGAAAGAACCTGCAACAGAGGGTGAATTTAATTGGGGCAGGCTTAAATTAAAAGCCTTCACAGCTGTTTTATCTATAGCTGCGTAGCGGTGATGTACCTATTTACTGGTATATCACATTTCTGGATTCACATTAACACATTTCATTTTGAGCATTTCCCCTTCTTGTGCATTTGCTGTGCTCATACGGCATTGCTGTTTTGTACGGGAAATGGTTCACTGCCATTTTACAGCAGCAAGGAAACCCCAAAGGGTACTGTCTGCTCTCAGCCGAATGCAAAATTACTTTTTCTGTATGCAGCTAGTTCACTCAGTCGTTTAGTCATATTTTGCGTAGAATATACCATCACCGTCATGACCGTCACCAGGACGAGGACCTTTTGCTCTCTTTGTAATGCTTGGTGAAAGGATTCAGGTGTGTGCATGTGTTTCTTATGCGTGAGTGAAGGCAGAATTGTATCCATATGGGTTTAAAAACATGTGGGTAATTGTAATATTGCTTGGTTGATCCAGAATTTATGACATATTTATGTGGAAGGGTAAAATCAAAAGTGTTGTAACATTGAACATGCAGACTCTAGTGATGGGTGGTTGGTGCTCATGGGAATTTAACCCCACACCTAATAGCAACCAGCTGTCTGTACTGCAAACATGTGACATGTCACTTAATTATCAGTCAAAAGATTTCAGCACCATTTGACCACCCAGGGCCTGTGATAATCTTATTGAAAAATATAATTACGTACTCAAATTGGCCTGTCATAAGACTAATTAACCAGCTGTTAATCAGAACTCCCACTGATGTCCTTCTTAGAATCTCTGGTCGCTTATGTCACAGAAACTTGCATTCTGGAATATTGATTATCTCCAAGGCATATGCTACACTTGACTGTGACTCATATTAATCCAGTTGCCATTTTGTTACATTTCTCCGTATTTTCTCCATGCTCCGCTTTACCATTTCCATCTTGCGGTGTGCCTGCAATGAACTCACGTCTGAGTAGCCTGCTGCTATTGGCTGTTGTTGGCCTTGGCCTTTCTTTTATACCCTGCGGATCTTTGGGATTACATGTCATCCTGGAATATCTGACCATCCCTGGGTTCACATGGCTGTCATTGGAGAGGTAATTTCTCAACTGCTGGGAGGGTTATGGAGACATGTACCCGTCAGCATCTTTATGTGGAACACAAAAACATATTTGAAAATGCCTGAACAGGCCAACCTTTTACTTTAGAACAAACCAATACTGTTTTTCATTTTTATCTTGGTTAGATCGGTCATGGATTTTTTGGTCATGCGCAGAAAATGTCAAGTAGAAGAAAATGTTATCAGACACCATGGCAGATCTTCCAGATACTGTTTAATATCCTTTGTGACTATTCAGTCTGAGGAAGGTTTATCTTTGGTGTCCTGACTGTTAAATGCTAATATTGATGTACATTTGTCATTGGTAAAATTATTTTCAAATGCACATCACGGCCATTTTTTGAAGATGCCCACTGTTTGCATTCAGTCTTTAGAGTGTGTTTGCACATGCAAATCATATTTACCATGATAATTACCATTCATGTTGTCCCTAAAATTTTATACTTAATACACTTTAGCAGATATGATTATTAGTTTCTGATTATTCGGTTAATGGTGAATGTGTTCCACACAATCCTGTTGAAGGTTACAGTGCAGTTGGCTTGTGTGAAATTAAAGTTCCCAGCAATGTCTTTTTTCTAATGATTCATCATCAAAGTCAAAATCCCGTAATGAAGGATATAATTACTGCTAATTGAAGTATTATGTTCACAGCAAGGAGACAGCAGTCATTGTCTGCGTTGGCTCCGGGCTGACTTGGAAAGCATACAGATCTATGGAAGCCCAATCAGAATTAAAGGTGAAGAAAGATTATTACAGTGAAAAGTACATTACTTAAAATTTTAAAGGGAATTTAACTTCAGCCCATAAAAAGAGAGTTGGACTAGTTCCAGGCTTTGGACTGCCGTGGTCTTTTGGAAAGAGGAGTTACTGAAGGCACCTCAGCGGTTTCCTTGCGCCTCCATATTTTTTGTGACGGGGTGCGATCAATGCCGCAGAAAACCATTTCTTATAATTCTCTGAGCTGCTTTGAGGCACGGCTGAATTACGGGCAGTGAATCCGGGGCGCAGTCATTCTTCCCCGGACGGCTTTATGGCGGTCATTATCCGCTGTGTGGCCCTGCCTGCCTCTGAATGGGGACCGGTGTGCTTTTATGTGTCGCCGTCGGCTCCTCCGCCGGCCCCTGTTAATGCCCTTTCAGAGAGCGGAGAGGGCCTCGCCCAAAAAAAAAAAAAAAACAGGACACACCCATTGCAGTGCAGCACGGCAGGGGTTCCGATCCAAACCCCCCCCCCCCCCCCCCCCACCCTTAATGGTTGGGCCAGGGGGTTATGTGACAGGGGTGACGGCCACATTCCTGCAGCTGGGTTTGGGTCCCAGGTGCACCCCAGTCCTGTCGGGGTGACACACAGTGGAGCGTCTGGGGCCTGGGGATCGGCTCTCGCTCTCGGAGAGACGCCACGCTGAGGAATTTATGGTCCCACTTCATCCGGGGGTTCCGTGACTGCTTCATGACTCGGAGAGATATACGGCAATCTGTTACCGCATCCACTGGATCCTGAACAGGAAGTTTACAGTGTTTACGGTGCTTTCGATGGGTTTTAGAAGGGCGTGGATGATCTTTGGGATATGTATCTTGGATTCATCCTGGATTTCCAAAAAGAAAAAAATATGGCAAATAATTTTAAAAATTAAGAGAGTTGGCACTGCCGTTGTACCCTTGGGCAAGGTACTTAACCCACAATTGCCTCATTAAATATCCAGCTGTATGAATGGATAACATTTAAAAATTGTAACATATGTAAGTCGCTCTGGATAAGAGCATCTGCTAAATGACTATATTATAATATTGTTGGAAGTAGCAAAAACCTCCAAAGTATTTTGAAACAGGAGGATTTGATTTCTGATTTAAAAAAAGTTCAGCTGTTTAAATGACTGCATTTAAACTATTTATTTCTGTTTATTTCCCTGTGGAAAGCTGTGGAAAGCAGCACAATGCCAGTCTAAAGACAGGAAACCTTCAGGATGACAATGAGGAAGCTTGGCTTTGTTTAACACTGTAGATTCTCAGACAGGGTGTCATTAGCAATGAGCTTCGGGAGTCTTGTGTCTGTGGCGGTTACTAACCCACTGCGTTCACAATGAAACCAGGGAACGTCTCCTCAGAACAACAGTGTGGCATTAAACCCTGGGTTCGCAGATCAGCTTTTACGCTTTTATGAGCCTGGCCTTCTGCTATTGAGCCAAAAGTGGACCATCAAACAAAACAATTTACGACCCTGGCTAAATTTGACCTTGGGCCTCCAGAAACAACAGACAATTGCTCTTTGGAAACAGGAACCTCAGAATTGAAGGCCTAAAATAGCAGAATTTTTGTTCTTTTTCTCCTTTTGCTGGGTGGTGTAGTTTGAATACTGGCACATTATCAAGATGTAGGAATGGATTTAGTCATTCATAAGCATGATCTCACACATTTATGGGTATAAAATATAACCATTTTAACATAAAATGTGTGAAATTAAGAATTATTCTGATCAGTCAAAAAGTGGTTAAGGTGAGCAGGACAAACCACTGAACTGATCTAAATCCAAACCATCATATATACTAGCATATATGTAGTTTCATGAAAACATGTTGATATACATCTACAGCGTATATAGTAGCATGTGGTATTTCGGGTTCCTTTCGGCCAAGGTGATGTGCACATCCACATGACTGCCTCTAGAGGGAGCATTTCTGCATGGCTCACATTTAACTGACTTGGCTGAAAATGTGCTGAATCAGCTCGGTTACTTATCAGAGCTCAATATGGCCAAATTGTTGTGTTGTCAAAGGTGTTTGCAGACATATTTATGTTCATTATTAATCGTAAATCCACAGGCATTTATATTGTTGCTGACTTCAAACTACTAGTGTCAGAATGGGTACTGCACGGCAGCCATTTTGTGTGCTGTATGTATTCATTACGCTGTCCAGATTTTACATTACATCGCATTACGTTGCAGTCATTTAGCAGACGCTCTCACCGTGTGGGAGAACGTAAGTGCATTCTGCTGATGAACGTGAGCAATAGTGCCAGACCTGTCTAAAAGCACACCCAGACCAGCGAGTATGAATGTAACATCACTAAAGCACTAATATAACTATGCTTACCAGAACTAAAATACATATCCTGAGCACAAACAATAATTTCCACAATAAACCCCGGTAAGAAAACAGAAAACCATAAGAGTCGTGTCCAATATTGCAGCTAAGAATTTTGTGAAAATGACTGTGTAGTCTTGTGTCATAAGCTGTACCCATTATGAGTTCCAGATGTGATTTTCAGATGTGCCACTTTTGAAGGCATTCACTCTTTCACAGGGCATCTTTCATTCACTCTTTCATTCTGCATCCATACAGGTGCGGTCTGTAGATCTGTGTAATGGGGTTTAGTTCATAGCCACTCTCAGTTTTCCCCAACAAGCCAAATGTTTGCCTTCTCTGCATGTACGTGATTGCATTTTCTAAACAAGCCTTGCATAAATTTGATCGGCATCCATGCATGTCGTAGACATTGTCAGCGGATGTATTCTTGACCGTTGCTCAGCGTCACCAGCTGGGGTTAGCAGAGTTCATATCCTCTTGGTTGTCGCCGTGTCAGCAACATTGTGTTTCGTCGTGGTGAGCGTGAGTTTGGTCTGATGTGTGTAATCTGCGCAGAGCATTCCTAAACTCCAGCAGCTGTGCTGGTTCAGTCCAGCCTTCGGCTGAGGGGTATTAGCGCAGGAGTCTGTGGAGTGTCAGCAGGGATGGCTAAAACTGCTCCTCCAGGCCTTGTTTAATGCTCATTAGGTGACAAAACCATTCAAAGGCCCATTTTACATGTGAGTATTTTTATTGGGAGTTTGTATTTTTACTGCCTGTCCTAGTGAATAACCCGCAACCTGTTTGACGCTTGCCTTCTGTTTCTTTGAGCATGCTGCTGGGAGTTTTCTGCTGATGGGCCCTGAGCTCCCGGCTCAGACTGAGCATCTTCACCGTAGAGCTTTAAATCAGCGATGTTTTCATTGGCCCGTACGGTGTATTATCTCCTCAGCTGCCCTTGTCCGGAGATGAGGAAGAAATTTCATGCTTTCATGTCTGACAATTCCCAGCATGCCTTGCCTTTGACATCTCCTGCCAGCTGGATGATTGAGGGTGATCTCATACACGAAGTCTCCACCCACTACTCCACTACTACAGTGTGGTCTTTACTGAGATATACAGCGGTGACAGCCTGTGTGAACTAGGTTTGACCTGAGACCACCAGACCTCTTACATTTGAAAGAATAGCTTTCTTCTACAAGAAGGTCATGTAAAAATTATGAATCACTATGACTGTGTAGTCTAAACATTAAGCTCAACTGCGTTAAACTACAGCCCCCTTGCACAGGTAATCTTGGATGTTTCATGCATTTAAGAAAATAAAACAAACAAACAGGGCATAGAAGAGATTTTTTTTTTTTTCTATCTAGCATGATGTAGTGAATTCCTGCTCATGCCCTCTCCTTTATTTCCCTGGGTGAGAAATGTCCCGTGATCTGTATCTGTGAGCGGCTGACCCCTGTGGAGATGCATTAAAGAGATAAATTGATATTGTCGCCAGTGTGACAGACTCCTCATCTGTCTCTCCTCACCCAGATTGATCACAATTTATTTTGCTTGTTTTGTTGCATTATTAGGCAGAGGAAAGCCACTGCATTAATAAAGCCCACATTATAATGTTAAATGGTAACTCTGAGCGTCTTCGCTGAAACTTGTATTGGCAGCGTATGTGTATAATGCTGCCTCAGGCATGTTAAAGATGTCTTCTTATTTTGGGACAAGAAATAAGAGTTGCCTTTGATTATTTAGGATTAACCATTTTTACTAACTATTACTACTAATTATTATTGTTTAACTAATAACAATTACTTTTGCATTTTTTTTTGTGTTCTCAGATACTTAACTGGAGCACTAATAAGTCACCAAAGCAAAATGGAGTTATAAGAAAACATATGGGACTAATGTTGTCAACAAAATGCATTCAGCCCCCTTAGCTGAACAGCTATGTGGGGTAGAGGTTACTGCTTTGATGTGAAACTAGATTACAGGTGTGAAACTTGCTTTACCCTGGAGCAAAATATTTTATCGGAATTGCTGCAGTAAAATGCCAGCTGTTTGACAGTTTTTTTTCCTTTCAAGTTTGTAAATCACTTTGGATGATGGGTTTGGCCAAACAATTCCAAACTGCCCTCATATATCACAAAGATACAAAAGATGATAAAATGGTAAAGGTGCTAAAACAATCTAATGTGATATGATGTAATTTGCCACTATATTTGTATAGAAATATACTGTATTGGTTTACATAGTATTTCAGTTTAACAAATTACCATAGTAACTAATGTCAACACCTAACTAATCATTAACTTTTACGATGGGACTTGTTTTACTCTTATTGCATTTTTATATATAATAGTATTATGCAATAATAAATAGTAATAGTATTTATAATAGCGTATGCAGAATGTTAATTACCCAACATGTTGATGACCTATTACTATGAGCAATTAAAGCAGGAAATGCTATAGGTGCACACTATCCTCATATTTCCATTCAAACCATTGCGTACACACTGTCACCCCACCGTTGTCTGAAGAAGAGTTCTCTTTTCCGTGCATGTCTTGTCTTTGATTTCCTTTGGTTTGTCCAGACCTGTGTGTGAATCAGTGGGATTTCTGGAGCTCCTGTTGTGAGACAGTGAGAAACAATGGCTCCTGCCTCATTAGCAGAGAAAATCTTTGGAATGCTTTGCACAAGAGGAAGCTGTCGTACAAACAGGGCTGTCTGAACACCACTGTGACCGTGGGCTCCATCACCCCTCACTTTAAGCCACTCCAGACCCTGTAATCCCCACTTCAAATGCCCTGGAATAGCTTTGGTGTCCTCAGCTGCGGTGCAAGTTAAATGTGTGAGATTTACCCTGTGGCGAATTACTGGGAACTGACAGCTTTACTTATCAATAACAGTACTGGAGGCTGGGAGAAAAGTTTGTACATGTAAATACCTGATCTATTGTGGAAGTAGAATTAGACTTAATATTACCCTGTTTACACACAGAAAGAGGGGTTATTGATTTTTCAGCAGAGAAAAATTCAATTGAATTATATCTAAGGGCAGATGGCTCTTGATATTGAATATCTGAGTGGTGCAACTATATATTTTATGTGCTATGTGCTTGGATCATATAATTAAAAACTGTCTCCACGGCTTAAAGTTTGCGTATAGATGGTATGAAGTGATCACCCTCAATTGATGCTGAATATTGGTTTTGATGAACACCTCATTTCTAACATTTCTACCTCCAGTTTTAGATAGAGGAAAGCATTATTTCTGGGGAAAGCATTATTCTGTGATAGTCACACAAAAACTAACTTCACCTACTGTATATACCCTTTGTCTCACAAAACAGCAGATTCAATGTAGAAATAAACATTGTTCTGACATTCTAGTGTGTTAATACTACATAATATGTACAGTACACACTCTCTCTCTGTATGTTTGTGTGTGTGTATGTATAAATGTGTATATGTGTGTGTGTGTGTGTGTGTGTGTGTGTGTATAGTCTGTGTGTGTTACTCAAGGAATGCAAGCTTAAGTCTGCCCCCATTTTGCATCCGACCATTGAATATTCAAAAGGTGCTCATAGAAAAAAATGGAGCTAACATTAATTAATATCCATAGCAGTAAAAATGAAAGTGAGACCAAGGCTAATTTTATTGGACAATTAATCATAAGGCTCACTAATTACACAGGGGAGTTTACAAATGACTTTTTAAGGTACCAGGGTAAAAGAAAAAAGATAATCCCCCTACCCATCAAAATCATTGGCTTCCCACCAATATCCTCGGCTCAAGCAATTAGACCGAACAGTGAAGCAGCAGTAATTGCATGCCAGGAGAGAGGAGAGGCAGAATTTTAATTGCGGTGAAATAAGACCACTTGCTCCTCTACCTGATAGGGAAAGGAATCTTCAGGCCAGAGAAAGTGTGTAAGTGATACCAGGTGCGGGGTAAAAATAACCTCTCTGTGCCGGTCCTCTTCACCGCGTGGCTCTCACAGGCTGGCAGAGGCGTACAGAGCAACCCCATTTCTGCCCCTTTCTTTCCCATTTCCACCTGCCATCTTGTCACCTGGGTGCCTGCGCTCCCAGGGAAACAACGGATCTCGTCACCTGTGCGTCTGTTTCTCACAGCTGCAGGATGTGGGTTGAACATCAGTCGGTGTCTCATTATTTAGAGCCGCAACGTCTGAACTAGTTAAACCCAGCAAGGGTCCAAATGGCCCGATTTATAGTGACACTTCATATATACAGATATTAAGGTTTTAGCAATTTGTTTAGTAATTGGGCCAATCTGATTTTTTTTTTTGTTATGTTGTGTGTTATCATTAGCATGCGTAAAATTGATAAGATTGGAGTGATATTTTATAGATATAATAATATTGATAAGAAGGCTTACCAGCACTCATAATGAGTCACGGCCCGTGTAGCCATGCAATAAAAGATTATATAAGTTGCAGTGCATCTCAGCAATCTCAGCAATAAAAGACAGTTTATTTCAAGTGTGGTAAGTGGTTATGAGTGGTTATGGGTGCCATAATGCAGTGTAATAAAGTGCTTCATTACACGTTATCCACATTAGACCCTGGTGTTAAGTGTGACACAGTTCAGAATGTAAATGAAAAGTTTACACATGTCTGAAATGACTTCAATTTACCAGGGAAAGTGTCTGAAATGTAGTGCCTTACAATGCTAAGATAACCTCTTTAGTGTATTATTGCTAGTCATAAAATAATTGATTTATTTTTGTTGATATGATATTTACAACACAGGTAATGCTTGGATAGATACATGGATGCACTGCATTTTAAAAACCATTAATGCCAATATATACTCAACGTATATACCAAAGTGGTCTTAAATCAGTTAATTTGGTAGCTACTTTCATACACTTTGCACATTATTCATTCAGGGTACAGTAGTCACAATTCCTTTGTCCCAATGAATTTGTCTGATATATTGAGATTAGCTTGCTATAATATTATATATAAATGTATCTTTTTATTATAAGTAGTTAGCTTGTAAGCTAATGAATCAGTCATGTGCTGCACTTCAAAATGGGTGAGTTACAGTATAGTTGTTGCAATATTATTTGTTTGCATTACAAATTAATAAATGCATCAGTGCACCATTTTTCAGACTTCCATGCTTGTTTGTTAAATTATTGTGTTTGAAAGAGACTGAAATTGTTTTATTATACTGTGTGGAAAAAAAAAAACAAGGTATAATTTATCATTCACTTGAAAAAAAAACATTTCCCTTATCAAAAAGTTCAATTTCCTGTGTTTTATTCTTGAATGAAAGAGAAAAACATGGTACAAAATGTACCTAAATTATGCAGCCAGCATGTTTTATTGTTTTCCCCTGAGGGAGACCATTGTAATTAGAGTGTAGCATAGATAGATATAGGGGCGATATCACTAAAGGTCACTGTTCTGAAACCAAAGTCATGAGGGATGAACTGAGCTTGTGACTTAGAATACTGATGTCAACAAGAAGGTAAACATGGTTCCATCAACAATTTCCCACAAGAACACACAAAGCGTACTATCTACAGGAAATGGCTCAAATTCAGTGTTCTTTTAAAGAAAGAAAGAAAAAAACAGGAAATTGTACTTTAGTGAATGAACATAATAATCACATAAGTAATGAACTCAATATGCCCATGTTGACTGAATATACTCTGGTATTGTCTTTTTGCTGTTTGTGCAGGCCCTCATTGCTCCATCTGATGTCTCTTTTAAACCGTGTGAACTCTACCCTTCTTGATTTAGCACTGTTTTCCCCTGTCAGTTCTCTAGCAGAGTCAGTTGACCTTCAGTTTGCTTCACTCTGCCATTTTTGATAGAGTATCCAGGACTGGCAGATCAAATGAATGTCTTCATGCCAGTGCCGCTGCAATGGTATAGACTTAAAGTGATCCAAGCAGTATTGGCATGCAGCACTACGAATACTCTGTAATCAGTGTCAGGACAGACCAATCTGACTGGAATGGAGTAGGCCTTAATATGGCTCCCTTTTCAAAAGGAAACAGCGCTAGTTATTGATTTCACTACAGAGGAAAATTTAATTGGTTTACAGTGAATGACAGATGGCAGTTGTAAATCTGCCCTTGTCTATGATTCGCTTACAATCAGCTTTAGAATCAGTACATTCAGAACCATTTCCATTAAAACTATAGGTACTATTTAGTTCAGATTTTAAGACAGTCGGTTAAAAAATGGTGCCTTTTATTATAATGGCCTTGCGCATTTGCACTGTGTAAAAAAAAAAAATCCCAATCCAAAACAATTTCCCAAAGATGATCTCTAAATTTTTTCCTGAGAGTGAAACTTATTCATAGAGACATGTCCTCTCTGGAGAGGTCCTTCCCATAGGGGCTGGTCATGCCTCAAAAAGCAGAAGGTCTGAAACTTCAGTTCTAGTGATTATAGAATTTGTAAAAATGTCACAGAAGGGCTAGATCTGATCTGTCTGTTGGTAACCTACACACAGTGGTGTGTTGACATGTTGGGATTTATAGCCTCTGAGAGGAGCAACACCTATAATGCCCACTGACATAATGAAAAAGGCACTTTTTGAAATATTGCAGGTGCAATTCAGGGCCACCATAATTTACTACCCATAAACCTCCATCTAACATTCGCATTAATAAGAGTGCTTACGGCCTTCATAATCATTCATAAGCCTTTGCGACCGCTTATTACCATGGACATCAAAGGTTATAAAGAATGCATTGAGCATCATGCCCTGAAACAGTTTGTGTTTACGGTAATAAGTGGTTGTGAATAGGTGCACATACCAGTACATAGCTGCATGTAACACTTTGTTATGAATTATATCTATATAAACACCTTGACGTAAAGTGTTATCCTGTGTGTGGATGCAAATAAGGATGATTCATGATCAGTGATGTATTGGAATGTTTAGTGGATTTCAGAGATTTTTGCTTGTAATTAGTTTATGTTTTCAAGGAAGGCGTGTTGTCTTGGTCTGTAGAGGTATTTAGTGTTTCATGCTGGGATGCGAAAGGGGGGAAATGTGATCATTTATCATTGTCCAGGGCTTTCCTGAATGGCAGAAATTAGGATACAGGTGTGTGCAGCATTACAGGTGATTGTGTTATTCTGTGCCCCTAATAGAGCTGTTTCCAGGCCTACAGAGATTACTCTCACTAGAGAACATTATCTAGGCTGTCTGCGGAGGATGAAAGCTTATTTAGAGGGAGTCAGGAGCGAGTCGAAGTTTTGAGTTGTGTCTTTGTTAAGCTGTTGCATGTTAGAGAAGGATCACTGAAAATGCTTCTTTGACGTCAGCATTGTGGGAAAAGTGCAGCCTGGGATGTTCCACCGTATCTACTGACCGTTTTCCGTGCTGAACAGTTGAATTACCTTTGTGATACTATTCAAAGACACAGAAAACAGAGCCAGGGCTGAGCATAAATTATGCAGCCAGTGTGTTTTATTGTTTTCCCCTGAGGGAGATCATTGTAATTAGAGTGTAGCTTAGACAGATATAGGGGCGATATCACAAAAGGTCACTGTTCTGAAACCAAAGTCATGAGGGATGAGCCAAGCTCGTGACTCAAAACACTGATGTCAACAAGAAGGTAAACATGGTTCCATCAACAGTTTCCCACCAAAACATACCGTAGGGTACTTAAACAGTGAGAAAGCGTGCTAAGCATGTAAAACAATTTACTCAGATGCAGTCGACCCTCATTTTGCAGCACTGAGTTATAAATTTCGATTAAGGATCCAGGACGGGCGGTTGGAATGGATGTCCTCGGATTTCAGCATCCACCGATGACTGCAGAATAAAGGCAAGGTGCAGCAGGAATGTAGCAGTTTCAACCTGATCCACGTAATGGTGACACACGGCACCACAGATGCACTGCAGTACGCCAACGTGCGAATGTCTGATAGACCTGGGGACCTCATCCAATCAGAGACCAGCGAGCGCACAGGGAGCATTCAGACTCTCATTCGCCCCAGACTCTCATTCTCCCCGCAGGACCAAGAGCATTTGCAGTGCTTACCACTTCCGTGCTCTGCTCGTCATCTTCATTTTAAATCTGCCTTCGGACTTAAAATATTTTCAAAGACAGTTGTAGCTGTTTAAAACAAAGCTCTTTTCTGTTAGGCATTCTTGGGTCATTGATGGGTGGAGCCAATCCACAGCAAAGAGTTCCAAAAATGTGAGATGAGTTAAATCTCTCTTTGTGGCATTTTTTTGGTGTTAGGTTTATGTTTTTCTTTCTTCAATAGATGTATGCATGCCAGTGAAATGAATACAGATTTCTTACCACTTTATCTCCTCTATTTTAACAAAAAATTCACAGAATAAATGTATTTATTAATAAATGAACATACTGAAACAGGTTATAATCACAAATTGTAAAGGTCTCACTAAACTACTACTTCATTACACCTATAGGAATGAATAACGCTTCCCTCTTCTTTGTCTGGTGAGTCGGAAAAAACGTAAATCCTTATGTGCAAATGTGTCCAAATTACGGAACATTATTTCACATGCTAATACAGAGAGAGGTTATGTCTCACAAGACTTTGACCTGTCTCCACAAGTCCTTGCCCATGACAAGTGATCAGCAGCAGAATTTTGAAGGGAATGTTTATGAAACTGTTCTGATTTATCTAAATGAATGAACTTGTGAAATTTTATTTGTTTGTTGTTGGTCTCTGTGTCTATGAGACCAGCCTGGGCTGGTGCTTACAGGGGTGTTTTATTCCAATGGGGCTTTCATCCCCGATGCTGATGAAATATTGGCCTTAAAGTGCAGTAACTGGGTGCCTCCATGAAACCTATATATTTAACCTGACAGCTACTTAAAGAAATGAGAAGTACCTTTTGTGAGGTGAGCCATTCCTTTTCAAGAGGAAAAAAAAACATGGAAATAAATGTATTCACTACATGTTTCGAGCATATATGTGATATTCCATACCAGACAGAAATGTGTGACGTTATGGATTTGATGGCAATTTGTTGAGGATGCATGGACTCATCGATTACCCTCATTTAATGGGATATAATTTTACTACTGTACATAAACGTATTCTGTGTGTTTTTAATGCAGGAAAAACCAATGGACACGTCCTTTGTAGCAGGTCAGTTTGAATGAAAATTGCCCAAGCAATGTAAATCTAAATGATCATTAATGGTGTCAGGAATGTACAGTAAAATAATTGCTTTTCATGCAATGAGCTGGTGGGCTGTTTCCAGTCCATCTCTCTGGATGCATTTCAGCACTATTGTGCTATCTGAATATTTGCCGGAGTATGGAGGCCTGAATCTAGGAATTACATTGGAATTCATAGATACAGGTCAGGACAGTTGATATATTAATGTGCGAAGCAATTTCATTGTGACACAATAAATCAGTCTCTCTATTTGTTTTAATTCCTGGTAATGCCGCAAACCAATTAAATTAGTAGAAGATTTTCTTTTTTTATGATCCAATCGAGCATTACAACCTAGGAGAAGCAATGCATATATTTGAATGTGTAATAAGCCGTTAAAGCTTTTCTTTGCATATTTACTAATATACTAATGTTTTTAATTAAACTGTCATAGCCATGGCATGAACAATAATGCAAATTGATTTAAAACAATTTCCTCTTTTTTTCCAAACACTATATGATTCCTGACTGTGTGTTACTTGCATCAAAGCATTTGTGAAAAAATCCATTTTGAGGGGATGAAGGAGATGGGGTCCATGGCCTCGAAGTGCTGCCGCCACCCCAGCCCCCCCCCGAATCGCCACAAAAGGAGGCTCCGTTGCCACGGCAACACCCTCCTCCCTGTCTGTAAGGTCAACAGCCACAGAGCTCCCCCCACCTGAGAGCAAGCATAACTGATGTCGTTCCTTCAGAGGCGAGATATTAACAGTCTCCGGTGACAGCCGGCTGTAAGAGCATTCAGGTACACTTGCTCGGAGGAAATGATTTTGCTGTAACAGCTGCTGCTCAACCAGTGAGACATCCCCGCTGCCATAGCGACGGCAGCGGGTTGTTGGGAGGTGGGGTTGGGGGGCAGCATCCAGTATCGATCCACAGAGGGACCGGTGAGGGAATGGGAGCCCTCTGAACCTGCAGGCATCGCCACAGGCTAAAATCCCCCAGGAGCCAATTTAGCCACACTGCTGTAATGGAGCATCAGAAGCAGTCAATAATGGAAATCTGAGCACCTCTCTGCCATCGATGTGACTGTCTCGCTCTCTCTCTCTCTCTCTCTCTCTCTCTCTCTCTCTTCCTTGAGTGAACTCATAGCTCTGCACCAATCCATTCAGAAGGATGGGTTTCCGATGGTGGCAAGAAGTGTTGATTTGGTCCTTGGAAATTATGTTACTGAGAGCTACTGAGAAAACACTGGCAGCTAGAACCAAGATTCCATGGGAAAGCACACTGGTCCAATTATCTGAGAGCTTTGTCAACAAATAGTCTAATAAACAATGCCTTCCTACACATTTATAAAATTAATGGAGTTAAACTTACATCATTAGTGTCTACTTTTTTAGCAGGGACATATTGTTCTCCATATTAATGTTCCAAAACTGTGTCATCATTAATAAAAAATGCTATCTAAATCTAAATAGACACACATAAATGTATCCACAATAGCTAGACTGTAGACCTTCAATGGACTACAATATTCTAGGACATAGAGATATCTGTCAACTCCCTCTGCTGGTGAATGTTTGAACTGCATAGGCTCTGTGCTTTAACTCAACGGCTATCCAAGGTCAAGGATTTGAACCTTTTGTTCTGCAAATAGAAGGGATCCCTGCTTTCCACGTTAAACCATTACTCTACCATTAAAGCCATGCCCCTCTGAGTCATAAGATGGAAAAGCTGGAGAGAAGGTACCCTTCAAAAGCAGGACTTTACTGCCACCTTCATCTGAGAAAGACCAGTTTCCTCAAGGAGCACATATAAACCAAAGCTTTAGAGTTCACATTGTGCTTTGTTTTTATCACACTGTTCCTGCCCTTTGGCACCTGTATCTGGGGCCACTGCTCCATCTGTAGAGGGACAGAGGGCTGTGATCCTCTCTCAGGGAGAGCTGTGACCTGCAGTCACCCAGCACAGACGTTAGAGCAAAATTACGGCACCATCATCAGCATTACCAAGTACCATCATAAACTTTGATTTAATCACACGGGAAAAACTGACCCATACTATGAGATAATCTACAACTGTGAGATGAAGTATCTGCTTCCAGCTGTACTGATGGCTCTGATGTGAATTCCTACCTCTCTGCTTCCACGTCTGGGTGCCAGGGTTCAAATCCTGTGTGTGACTGTGCGCCCAAGGTTTCTGTTTCTGCCTGTGTGACTGTGGAGGAGGAAGTGTGTTAATGAGGGTGTGTGTGTGTGTGTGTATGTGTGTGTGGTGGGGTGTGTCCGTGTGCTTGTGCATGTGTGTGTTTGTGTGTGGGGGGGTGTGTGCGTGTGCCTGTGTGTGTGTGGGTGTGTGTGGATGTGTGTATGTGTGTGAGTGTGTGTGTGTGGGTGTATGTGCACTGCATGTCAGATTTTTTGATATCGTACAATGTAGTCAATGAACTTTTCCTCTCCTATCTACTGAAAGTCATCTAAACACGCGGGCAGCTGCTCTGAGCCCCTCTGTCAAATCGCAGAATGGAGCCCATATTTCTTGGAGTCATGTTACATTACTCCTCACTCCCGTTTGTGTGTTCCTACCTGATACGCAAAAGATCCTCTGAAATATGCATGAGGCTGAAGATGACTGCACTAAAAATACGCTCGGGCTGGGACTGTGTGACAGGTCTGTTATTGAACTCTCCTTGAGATTCCTCTGTCATGACGGCCATGTCCTCCTCAGGGGGCTCGGATCCATCATGAGTGCAGACACACACACGCACACACACACACACACTCACACACACACACACACGCTCACACACTCATACACGCACGCACACACACACACATTCACACACAGGCACACACACTCACACACGTACTCACACAGGCACACACACACACACACACTCACACACAT
This sequence comes from Megalops cyprinoides, assembly GCF_013368585.1. Taxonomy (NCBI): domain Eukaryota; kingdom Metazoa; phylum Chordata; class Actinopteri; order Elopiformes; family Megalopidae; genus Megalops; species Megalops cyprinoides. Next base: position 34,858,851 of record NC_050593.1, read on the forward strand.
ACTCACACAGGCATGCACGCACACACACACACACACACACACACACACACACACACACACACACACACACACACACACACACACACACACGCAAGCAAGCAAGCTCAGATATATACACACTCACTCACAATCTCACCAGCTGATCAGGTCACACAGTCCAGACATCAGACAGTGATGTGGAGGTTTTGCCACCCACCTTTGCAAGAAGTACCTGCATTAATTTTTAAACTGCTATTTTGTGAACATCAATGATAGCATTTTCTGCATTTTGATGTTCGTCCACAAGTGTGGTTTTAAAAAAGGAAGGGGAAAGAGAACAGTTCCCCCTGTGGCCTTTCCTCTGTGTCTCCAGAAGAACAGTGTCTCCTCTCTACAGATGACATCCATCACACAGGTGGTGGCTGCAGCAGGTAAAGGACCAGTCCCTTTAGAGGCAGCAGCAGGGGTTTAGACGGTCTGTAGCGTGGGCCTGTGGGCCTCAGTGCGAGAGCCATGCCACAGACCAGGCCCACAGGAGGAATGCTGTGAATTAGTCTCTGCAGCTCAAACCAATACCAGGGGCCAACCTCTGATCCCACCTGGTGCTGCTTTGAGTTAGGTCCCATTTAACCCAGAAATATCCAGCGATTCTCTGAGTAAATCAGACAATTGCTGTACGGTTTGGTATCCTTACCAAAGCTATCCAATTCATGGTAACAAGGGTGGCATTTATGGGTATCAGCTGAATCACTTGCACACAATAAAAGTTCACAATCATAACTTTCTGGGAAAAGGGTAAAATGACCAATTAGGCAGGACCAAAAGTTCAGCATCTTTTCATGGAGCTTGAGTTATGCTGAGCTGTATTTCCCCTTTCCTATGGGATGCCTGCGACAGTGTCTCCAGCCGGCTTCCCTCTCACCTGGGCCCAGCTGTTCTCATCACTGAGGGTTTGTCTGAAATATGCAGCCCAGGCACACTCCCACCAGCAGCTAATGACTCCAGATCGATTTTTTAATTAGTCACACTATTCAACTGCAGCGCAAGTTAAATGCGCTAATGTGAATAAATAAGCATTGTTCCTCTCGGGGACATGAAACCCACAGCCAAGGCGAGAGGCCCGCATTTAGTGTCATTAAATTTACCAGGTGTTCATGGGATATGGGCGTGTCCTCAGCTACTTTTGGAAGGCCGGTATTTATCATGAGGAGTAGGAGGTGCTTTGTCTTAGCTGTGAGAATGTGGTCTCTCTGGCTTACTAACCCAAATCAATATTTAAGTACGGGTTGGTCAACTTGAACTTTCTGAATAATTCCATATTTTATGGAATAAAATTTTGTTTTAAACGGTGTTGACACAATACACATGGGATCCACTTCCACATAATGGAAAGTTGTAAAGATGGTGAAGCCTGGTGAATTAAAATATATATATATGATAATATTTTTACATATTACTTACAGTGACGGCTTATATTGAGTAAAAAGCTGAACATATAAAATGTGACAGAAGATGTATTGGCACAGTGCTGGACCTGAAGAAATAACAGATTTTTCACATAAAATCCTTAATTTATGCTCACAGAGTATGCTTTCTTCTGCTTTCCAGGAACCACAAGAATGTGGCCAGACGTGGGTGTGTGCTCACAGATTTGAAGGACACCATCAGTATTCCTCTCTTTCTTTGGAAGTCCATGTGGAGCAGGAACCTGCAGCTCAGGCTAATCAGCTGCTCCTCTGCGGTGACGTGTGCCCCAGGCCTGGAGACGAGGCTCCTCAGAGCAGCACAGAGCCAGGAGCCGGGTCCCATCTGTGGGCCGGGACAGGGCAGGAGTAACCCACTTTCTGGAAGGATGTCTGAAGCAACAGAGGGAGCCGGCCTCCCTAAACTGAACTGGATGTAAAATTGGGTCAAAGTGCTGTGGGATGGCCTGGGAGGGCAGCTGTCTGAGGGACAGCTCTGACAGACCTGGTACACTCCAGCAGCCCTGGGAGCAGAGCATAGTCCTATATTCTTACCTGTGTGTGTGTGTGTGTGTGTGTGTGTGTGTGTCTGTCTGTCTGTCTGTCTGTCTGTGTCTGTGTCTGTGTGTATGCATGCATATGTGCATACACAGGTGTATGTGTGTGAGAGAGAGAGAGAGAAAGAGAGACAAAGAGAGAGAGAGAGGGAGTTTGTGAGTGTTCACCTGCATCTCAAAGGAAGGCCCGCACCCCCCCCACCCTCACCCCGACCGCGCGAGTCACTCAGCAGTAATTTATCGTGGCGATCCATCATTATCGTGTTTTATTATCGCCAGCGGTGGTGATATAATTCACCGATGGGCACATTCAGTCTAAATGACAGCCAGCGGGAGAGGTGTCATTAACAGGTGTCCTCTGCCTGCCGGATCCCAGGGACGTCTCAGCGAGTGGCAGGGAAGGGTCTCCTGTGAATCAGGAGGGTCTCTGTGAAGGAGCGGCCTTCACCTGTCCCCAAAATGGCTGCAGTGTTGTGAATGTGGTGTTAACCTTGTTTTCTTAAGTTTGAATGTTAAGGATTCTTATTTCCAGTGTGCTATATTTGCAGTGGACAGATCATAGCATCGGTTTCATTCCAGACAGTTTAATTGTTTAATTGTTTTATTGTTAATTGCCTATGTCTGTGTGAGCAGCCATTGGCTAACAAGCCTCATCTGTCTAAGCAGGTTTGTTAAATACAGGTGTGTGGCTGGAGGGTAGGGGAGGTCACTTTCCTCTGCAGTTGGTTGTGTGCTGAGGCTGTTTGTTGGTTTTTAAAATAGTTCACTGTTTTTTTTATTTTGAATATTTGCTCTTTCTGCTCCTTTTTCATTAGAAGTGTTGGCCAGCTTCTCCAGTCTCCTCAGCAGCCAATTACAGTGAAGTGCTGCCGTTGTGAAACCCTGGTCACATGACCATGTCTGCACCCCTGGCTGGACGTCTCCAGGTGGGACCCCGGCCCCAGGTAGGCTTCAAACTGCCGGTGAGCTCGACCAGGAGTCTCAGGTCCTCATCCCCAGCTAAATGCTTACAGCCCCCAAATTTGCATCCTCTACTGGTTTACTGGGTAATTAATAGCTGTAATTATTGTGCCAATTGATTCCTCCACAGTGTCCTCTCAGGACGGCCATTCTGGTTTTGAATTCAGCCTGGTATTGGTTGGGGGAAAGGGAGCCGTGGGGAGGGAAAGAACAGGGGGTGTGAAACGATGCCAGTGTGTGGGTGAGTGTGTGGGTGAGCGTGCGGGTGAGTGTGCGGGTGAGTGTGTGGATCAGTGTGTGGGTGAGTGTGTGGATCAGTGTGTGGGTGAGTGTGTGGATCAGTGTGCGGGTGAGTGTGTGGATCAGTGTGCGGGTGAGTGTGTGGATCAGTGTGCGGGTGAGTGTGTGGATCAGTGTGTGGATCAGTGTGTGGATCAGTGTGTGGGTGAGTGTGCGGGTGAGTGTGTGGATCAGTGTGCGGGTGAGTGTGCGGGTGAGTGTGTGGATCAGTGTGTGGGTGAGTGTGTGGATCAGTGTGTGGGTGAGTGTGCGGGTGAGTGTGTGGATCAGTGTGCGGGTGAGTGTGCGGGTGAGTGTGTGGATCAGTGTGTGGGTGAGTGTGTGGATCAGTGTGCGGGTGAGTGTGTGGATCAGTGTGCGGGTGAGTGTGTGGATCAGTGTGTGGGTGAGTGTGTGGATCAGTGTGTGGGTGAGTGTGTGGATCAGTGTGTGGATCAGTGTGCGGATCAGTGTGCGGATCAGTGTGTGGGTGAGTGTGTGGATCAGTGTGTGGATCAGTGTGTGGGTGAGTGTGTGGATCAGTGTGCGGGTGAGTGTGCGGGTGAGTGTGTGGATCAGTGTGTGGGTGAGTGTGTGGATCAGTGTGTGGATCAGTGTGCGGATCAGTGTGCGGATCAGTGTGTGGGTGAGTGTGTGGATCAGTGTGTGGGTGAGTGTGTGGATGAGTGTGTGGGTGTGTGTGTGGATCAGTGTGCGGGTGAGTGTGTGGATCAGTGTGTGGGTGAGTGTGTGGATCAGTGTGTGGGTGAGTGTGTGGGTGAGTGTGTGGATCAGTGTGTGGGTGAGTGTGCGGATCAGTGTGTGGATCAGTGTGTGGGTGAGTGTGCGGGTGAGTGTGCGGGTGAGTGTGCGGGTGAGTGTGTGGGTGAGTGTGCGGGTGAGTGTGTGGGTGCACTGGCTTTGCTCTGTGAATCACAGCTGAGGAAGAGCTGCAGGTGAAGCATCTCTGTCCTGCGCTGCTTCCTCTCTCTGCCTCCCACACACACGCACACATTACATTATTGGCATTTAGCAGACGCTCTTATCCAGAGTGAATTACATAAGTTACAATCTTTACATGTTTTCCATTTATACAGCTGGTTATGTACTGACGCATTTCTAGGTAAAGTACCTGGTCCAGATGTGCAGGAGCAGTGCCCCAGCAGGGAGTCGAACCAACAACCTTCCGGTTACGAGCCCTGCTCCTTACCGCTATTCTGCGCTGCCGCTCCTCTCTGCACACACGCTGACTGTGTTCCCTGTGCAGTGTGTCACTGCCCCAGTATCACGCACTAATACCCACAATGCAATTTCCTCTGACGAACAGTCAAGTGAATTAGCACATAATCTACTGAATTTATGAGAGCGCTAATCTGTATTACCCAACCTTTTAATAGGCCTGCGAGAAAGACGCTCACCAGAAATGGAACGCAGAATTGATTTTCTCTGGAGAAAAATGTACAGCAAGAAGAAAAGTCTTCTCTCTGGGAATGTAATCACAAGTGGTACTGCTAAGGGAATGGCCATATTATCGTAGTTTGTGCAAATATTAAATTACTCCTTGATATTCTCACTGCCTGAGTGTAATATCATTTACGTTTTCATTTATTCATACAGCAGACGCTCTTATCTAGAGGGACTTGCACAGGAAAGGTGCATTAGTGCATATAATGAGGCCGTATGAGCAATGGCACACACAAACAACAGGCCACATCTGAACATGCAGCTGCAACACAGGGCCTGAGTCAACACTGCCATATTAAATACAGAGGTGTGCCAATAATCAATAACGGCAACAACGGGTGTCAAAATGCAGCGGTACCCAACAGTGACATTAGCAAAAATGCGAGATGTAAGTGTTAACCAGGTAGGGTGGCTAAGGAAACTGAAGAGGTAGGTCTTCAACCTATAGCAGAAGATGGCCAGCGACTCCACTGTGACGACTGCTTCGGGAAGCTTATCGAGCATCATGTTTTCAATGGCGAGCTAACCAGTTTAAAAAGTGAGGGGAAAACAAAGCCCCCTTCCGAATTCCTAACGGGGATCACCCCCGAGGATCTGTGCCACTTTAAGCTCACACCTGGCTATGGGTCATGTGACCCACTTTACCGAGGAGGAGAGAACAATGTACTCTTCCAACAGGCCCATTTATCACTATTTGTTCTGTCCCACCTTAAAAAATGCCTCTCTGTCCACTGGGAGTAATTAAAAATAAATGAGCTTTTAACCCTGGGTGGATATTGGAAATGGGAAATGTGTGCCCATTGATTTATTCCGTTTTGGACTTGGGTCTACCTAGATTACCAAATGCGCCTTATGTTATTAGTTTTATCTAAATAAATGCGTTCTCCACCTTCCTGTTTTCAGGTGGAGCTGACAGCTTTATTGATTCTAGTTTAGGTAGCTCTCATGGCTCATTTGACAAATGTTGCATACATTTTAGTTTCTTTTCATTTGTTTGGGAATAGTAGTTGGAGGTTTGGTGATAATAGCAGGAGTGCCTGCTTCCATTAATTGAATTCATGAATAAATGAATGGCAGCATTGCTAACTGTTTCTCAGGTGAAAATATGAAGCAATAAAATGAGGACACTTTTGTAATTCAAACAAACAAGTTAGATGTTCCGCAAATTCATTTCCATTTCTATTTCATTATAGTGGAGCTTTTACTCTTCAGTGTGGTTTCATCACTCAGTGAGGATATTAAATATTCTGTTAATTTAAGCAGACGCACCAAATTAAGTCTGGATGCTGCTCAAATATTGTGCAGTGAGTGACTAAAGAAAGCAGTATATATTTAAACTATGTTACTTTTTATATATACCAAAATCAATTGCTTTTGTTATGGTTTGGTATTTCTATAGTATTTGGTTAGTCTGTATGTGCAACTGTGAATTATCTTATGTAGTTAACCTTTCACATTTTTACAGCAACCTCTAGGAAGCCCTGCTTAAATGAATAGATTAAAGACTAATTAAGCATACCAAACAGCAATGACAGCACTCTAAAGATTTTTTTGTCCTAGCAGATTGGAGGAAAGCATGAAAAATGACTTCTCTGTGATTTCAATTAATCAGTTATATTATGCTTAATTTTGTTTGATGTTGGCAAGGAAAACGTCCTTTGGGAGTGCCTGTCCTTTGACCAGCGGTGTTGGTTTAATTCTCTTTTTGGTACACACACAGATACATAGCGCAGACTCCGAGCTCTGCTGTGGTCTGCGGTTTGGGTGGTTTTGGTTTCTCCTTCCGGAGTGAACGGGTTCTGATTGCTGCGCCCACACAGCCTAGCCTGGAAGCTGATTAACCTCTCGGTGTCTCCGGCTCCACGTGACCACCATGGGATAGCCGGGGAAGGAGATGTTCAGCCTCACCTCCAGCCCGGTGATAAATTAACAATAAAAGAATCCGATGGCCCTGTAATTACCAAACACTTCCAGTGCAGGCGGCATTTTTCAGCTCTGTCAGGGCGCATCGACGTGGCCGGCATCGGCCGAGAACCCTCCCGGCTCCCCCGGCTTCCTCTCTTAACTTTGTTTTCCTGATGCAGATTGGATCTGCCACCCCATTATGGATTCATTTTCCTAATTTTTCATGTCTGCGGAACGCCCCATCTGCGCGGGGCTGATAATTGTGGGGGCCCAGCCCTGGTGATTAAAATCAGCAGAATTAATTGCTCCTGCCATTAAGGCTCCGGGTTGCACATGGTGATCGAGAAAAATTAACTTTCTCCCGGGCCTCTAAATCATCTCACCTTCGAGCGGAGTGATGGTGCCCAGACAGCGGCAGCGCCACCCCCCGCCCAGCGCCCTCTAACCCAGACGGGCCCAGCTCCCCTCATGCTCCCTGCTCACCCCCCCCCCCCCGCTCTTCCCTGGGGAGCCTCGGTGGCCTGGCTCTGGGGGGGTGGCACGGGGACACGCTAGATTGAGGCCAGTGATAGATGCCCTCAGACTCACCCCCCTGCAGCTGAAACACAGGGACCTCCTAACAGGGGCAGAGAGGGACTGCCAGGCGCTTGGGGACATTCAGTGACCTCACAGCATCACCCAGGCGATGGTTGTGATGTCACACACACGCTGTCATCACAGAGCAGAGGACTCGTTTGTTACACCCGAAATAGCCCTCCCAGATTTACCGACTGACCAGCATGTGTGCCAGCTGAAATTTATCCAGCGCTTTAGACAACGCACGCCTAAAACCTTTCATGAAGGAAAATGGACCTGAAAATAATGGAAGGAGGCATCGGGGGATTTCTGACGGTTTGTAAATATTTTGTCTCCGTGTGTGTAGGCAGTGCTTTGAGACGAGCTGGGAAGCTCACGATGAATGATGTGTTTGTAAGCTACGCTAATTAACGGGCCCTTGGACCACAGAAGTGTGAACAGTGGTTATGCAAAGATAAGCACATTGAATCAGCATCAAACCGGCTTGTCAAGGTTAAGACAAGGGGAGATGTTAGAGCTGAGAGCCCTGTTTGGAAAGACGTGGGTAAACTTTTCCCCTGCAACCTTCAGGCATTGTCCGGCTTTGATGGCAACCGGGTTGTTAAAGGTTACACTGCTATTTTTATGTACAGCACAGTTCGCCTCTCATTTCAATTAATGTAATTGAGTTATACTCAATCTAATTATCTCCCTACCCAAACCTCCTTGGGGTTTTCAGTTGTACAGAATGTGTCATGCTTTGAAAAATGGGCTTGAGTTATTAAGCAGGTCTGCACTGTATGTAAGGATTTTATAGAGGCAAATCACAATGAACGGTAATGACCACCATGCCAAGAAAGGTGCCATATGCAGGGCAATGAAGCTTTGTTATATTTAAATAATTAAGGAAAATTGTAGCAATATTTATGCCACTTCTTTATTACAACTTCATTTCTTTATTGTGATAAATTACTATAAAAGTGTCTACATTATTTTACCAGTATTTTACAGTTTATGAACAAACATTAAAATCTGATGAATCTGATCTGATGATGTGATGACTTAAAGGTGAAATTGGTACAAGTTGTGCACTGAAATTAAGATTGGTGTTAAAGTTAATATTGGTAACAATATAATGTATAAAGCAGTACTGCTCTTTAAGTAAATCTGAAAAAAAATCAATGGATTTTGAGCAAATAGTTTGACTGAATGCATGATTTCTCTATTAATTAATGTTGTGCATACACTGCGCAAATGTACTTGATTTCCTGTAAGATCTGGATAAGGATGTGAATCCAGAATTCTGAGAGGTTCAGTCGTGTCTCCACACGGCTGATCCAGCATCATCATTCAAAAATGAAAGGGGCTAGTTAGTCAGCAGTTACTCCGTCCACATTTGAGGAGACCTGTGCTCATAATCGTAGTTAACCTGCAGGCAGACAGCAGACCGGTCTGTGGCGCTGGTGTAGCTCTCCCATCAGCGCCTGCCTTTTCGAAGAGAGGCCAACGCTGTGGGAGGTTTTAAAAGCTTTGCGTTTGGTCCTGGCAGCACAGAGCTGTGTTTTGGCACCAGTCGTTTGCGTACGTGTGTTTCTCTCAGGTGCGTCAAACAGAAGGGAGGGAGGCTGCAATCTGAACCAATTTTCCAGGAGCACTTCAGACTGACACGTTCCAGAGGGTATCAATAAAACCGAATTGATGGCGTTTTATTACAGGTGTATAGGTAGAAAGAGCACACCATCTACAAAGTGCTCCCCTTTGACTTCAGCAGTTAACAAATCAGACCCCGGGGGTCAGGGTAGATAGAGGGCCCTGACACCGAGCCATGGCGTGCGTGTGAGGAGAGTTCAGGTCAGAGGCCGAATGGGGGAGGAAAAAAAGAGAGCAGAGAGGTGTCTGGGATTTGTCCGGAAGGGCTAGCTGCACGAAGACGCCCGCTTCAATCGAGAGCGGCTCTTTTAACGAGAGCGGAACTGGCAAATCCTCGGAGCAGCACCTATGACACATTCAGGTTGCGCCAGTCCTCTCGAGGGGAGCGTTTTGGGCAAAAATAAGCCTGTCACACTTACAGAAAGTAGAACTCCGGCAGCAGCTTCGGCCATGATGGTGGGCTGGTTTGCCAGGTGTATCACTAGCAGCTCTCTCTCTCCCTGATACGGGACAGAGGCTCCCTCTCACCCTGATAGAGCTCCGGCCCTGGCCTGTCTCCTGTGTCCCCGCCCACTCCTGTCTCCACGGCAACCTCTAAATCTGTCATCATGTCCAGGGCCCAGGTCCCGCTCTCCGTCCCACGTGAGGAGGAGCCGAGGGGAGTGCACACACGGGACTGTTTGGAGGGAGAGGTGTAGCGGGCAGCTCGTTATCAGACTGCCGCTGTACGCTGAGCAGATAAGCAGTGTGTTCGACAAGATAAGAGTGTGCTGGCACAGGGTCCCGCGCAGCCGGGCTGAGATCGCAGAGGGAGAGGACACCCTTTATTCCCACATCCTTTACACTGTTTGCTTTTTTTTCTCACCTCATATGGCAAGCTATTCCCAGATCAGCTATGAAAAAAAACATGCCTTTATTTTTCACAACAAGCGACACATTTTGATTGAAAATATGCCATCATATTCGTTGCAGGGAGATGTTATTATGTTTCAGTAATGCTGAAATGTGCCAGGTGGGTGTGAAGGTGATTGCGTTGTGCTTTCATCCAGGGAAAATGGATGCATGAAATCGGGAGCTTCCTTTATATAAAGGTTCAAGAAGATATAAGTACAATTGAACAATGTATAGAAAATCCTTCAACAAAGAAATAGAAATTGACTATTATTATTATTGGACTACTAACATGCACCTGTTGTGAATGCTTATTTTGAGATATTTTGAAGGGTTGGCAGGCGTAGAATGAGGGAGATGCTGGCTCCTCGTATAGCTATCTGTTATAACCTGGGTATGCACACTGTGTGCAGGGAGATAGAATTAGAAGAAATCAATTCAGATGCTAATGAGAAGGGCTGTAATTTATTAGCAGCTGACAAACGCTTGTTACATTAAATTTAACTGTAGAAAATGATTTCACAGTAAGATTTATTACTGTATTGTCTGCCGACAATGCATACCCCCCCCAGCTACAGTTCTCTGCTGTCTCTTGCAGCCTTTCTGATCATGCATGCTGTACATTTACCTGTGTGCGGTGATGGGTGTGTCTGCTCGCAGTTCTTCATATCCACACAATCTCAGGTGCATACTGAAGCCGTCGCATCCTGCATGCACTATAGTGTTCAGATTATACTATTTTGAAAAAAATCTCCTATCTTTACGTGAAGCTAGTATGCTAGTGAATGGACTGTTTTGTCTTCCTTTATGAGAAATCTGCAAGCAGAGTGTGTGTTAGACTGAAGATCTCAGTTGTCAATAACTGATGTATTCAAATAGCCTGACCTGCAATGCCACAGACATTTTAATCCCACATTTAAACAAAGCCATAGGAGGGCTGTTTATTTCCTTTATTTCCTTTATTTCACAGAAACAACATTAAGATCACTCTCTGTGCAGCTCAGGAGCAGGAGGTGGGTAAGACAGATGTGTGTTATTGTCTGTGAGACGCCAGTTGGCCTCCGTCAGGTCCTCTGCGCTCTGATCTCAGGTAGCGGCTGTGAAGTGCTGAGTCAGTTCCTGCTCCTTCGATCCATCATCTGGGCCTGGCCAGCAGGTGTAGCACCCTCTGTGGCAGCCCGCAGCCCCCTCTCCCCGGAGACGCAGGAAGCACCTGCCCCCTCTCGTCAGGGTTTTATTATCTCTGGTCCCCTGAACTGAGGCTTCTGGGAGCTCCGTTCCAGCACACGGAAACTGTGAGGGCAGCACTTTTCAGGTTATTTGTCGTGTCTGTGCACAGAAATTGAGGAGGGGTGCTTAGTTTCTCCCCCTTCCCCACACCCCTCCACCTCTGTCTCCAGCAGGAAAGGAGGCGTCCGGGTATTGAGCGGATCCCGCACAACTGAGTATTGACCCTCATTAAATGCTATGCTCCGATTACGGCCACATACATCAGTAATTTCGGAATGAATGGATATGTAAACTATTGTGATTATCTAATGGATATTATTTCACTGCAGCTAAATTGATGAAATTTGCTGTAAGTGGAGCATCATTAATGGTGGTTATAATTATATTTGACCACAGCAGGCCAGAGAAGAGCAAGGGTACATACCCTTCCAAGAGCAAACCGTCAATTAGCGAGGAAAAAAAACTGCCTCTACCTTAAGTTGCTTACCACAGAGGTGTTGTAAATAAGCCTTTGATTATAGCTCACTATCTCTTTCATCTCTCCAGAATCGATATCTCCATCTGCTTGAATGTTTCCTAATGTGGTCACTTTTTGATCTTCTATTTTTCATTTGGGGAGAGGGTCAAAGGTCAGGGTCATCCCTTTAATGAGCTGCTTCTCAGAGTACGACCTCAGAGACGAACAGTGTTTTTTACCCCCGGCTAATGCCGACCCCTCTCAGACGTAATTTCTCCGCTCTCCTACTGAAAGAGTTATTATGTGAGTCTCTGATAAATTGAATGCGATGTTCCTCTTTATTATTCCCAGCGAGCTCTTTGAAGAACCCTGTTTTCACCTGCCTGCGTTGTGAAAGAGAATATAAATGTCCAGTCACAGCCTGGGGTTCATTACAGATGGCTTGGTGAATATTTTTCTCTTTAGCTGGTGGATAGGGTAACAATTTTTAGGTTGTTTTGTGAGGATGCAATTTATACTATACTTGCAGCATGTTATTCAACATTACATTACAAGCAAGTACAGCTGCCTCGGACATAGCTGTACATAGCTGTATTCACTGTACATTAAGCATAGTGCTCACAGACAGTAGGACACAGCATTTGATAGCACAGTGCTCCCAGCGATTTTTTTTTTTTTGTGATTTGAGCTTTCTAAATCAGTTTTTCAAAAATGCTTTATCTTTAATTTCACAAAACACACACTCTCACAGTATAAGGTATTTGAAATAAATATAAGATACTTGACCTCTGATGTAATTGAGCCCCTGTAAGGCAAGCCTCAGGAATGACTTGTCTTGTTGCCAAATGCCTCAGGCTTGGATACAGGATACTTGGAGAGTGCAGGCTTGGGAGATGGAAATGACCATCTGCATTGCAGGAGATCCAGTGACCAGTTGCAAGAGCTCTTCCTATTGGTGGAACACAGCACTGAGGGCGTAATCGTGATGCAATCTCAGGGAGTGTCACAGCTCTGAAATAATAATTGATATAAATATTTCCCCCCCAAGGCTGGCCTTGGAGTGGGGGCCACACTGAGCTATGGGAAACTTCAACAGCACATGAACAGTGATTTTGCTAAATCTACAATAAAAATATAATGCTATTTTAATTTTTTTAAAACAATCCTTTTGGGGGAATAAATGTTCATATTTTAGTACACCATTGATTCACACAGTAACAGAGTCCCTGTTGTGAAATGTCTTAATGTTTTCAGGGTGCTGAGTTTTGATTAGTTTTCAGGTAATGAGTAATAAAGGAAAGAGTAAAAGTGAGGAATGATACAGAATTAAAACAATAAAAACAGGAGTGGGAAATTCACCTTTTTTCCTGATGTTGGGTTAGGGCCTAAACTAGTTTGCATAACATTTCAGTATTTTAGCGCACCGTTACCGTAGTACATTTGTGCATTATGTCCACAATTACGTTTGTGTGGACACGTGCACAAGTGTGAAAGCACAAGCACACAACCGAACGCCTTTGACTGTTTTTTTGAGCCTCTTGTTCTGCTTCTATTTTTATGCTCTGTGATTTACGACCAGATTTACATCCTCAGTGCAGTCCTGCAGGAAACAGATGCTTGGAATCGTTCGCCTCCCGAATTCCTCGGAGGAAGATTCCAGCCAGCCGTGATGTGCAGGCCTGGCATCTGCGCTTGCATGCGAACGGGATGGCAGCCGGCGACCAAATTGGTTTTCTGAGCTCCCCGGTTCCCATTCCCCGCTTCCTCCCGGCTTCCACTTGCGTATGTCCGTCCTTGTAAAGCCAGCCTGGCCCTCGCTTAATGGCAGGGCTTTCCCCTAGTAAAGGAACAGCCACAGCACTTTTCCAGAACAAGGTCAGTGCCCACCTTCTGCTGCTGCCTGTGCCTCTTGCAGGTAACAGTCTCCTTTCAGCTTCATGTACAGGAAATACATACAGTACTTGCTGCCAGTTTCTCATATGATTTACTCATTTTCACATAAATTGCTGGTGTTCCTCCAGGATAATTAAACATCGCTTTATGTTAGTTGCAAAAATGGCACACCCTTTCACGTTAAGATATTAACATAACTAAAATAATTGTAATAATATACAGATTTCACAAGTCTTTGTGTGTCTGCCACCATGAGCATCTCGTAGTTTTTGAACGACCCTCCAGTGTTTTGTAGATACTCTTAGTGGTAATAAGCTTGTTTTCCTGATACTTTTCTGATCAATCAAATAATTTAAAAATCACCAAATCTCAATACCAGTACTTCAAACACCACTTACCAAAAGAGACCCAACATGGGAAAGTCAAATAAAAAAATCACAGATACACAAACAATAAGCCATTGACTACAGCTGTCAATTAGTATTACTAATGTACTGGTATTAAGTGTTAATATTAGAAGTACTCCTAATGCACCTGATGCTTGAACTGTCAATGATTGTCCACTATAGTCCTACGTTTAAATGTATTTTTTTTTTTGCAAATGTTGTAACTCAGTTGTGTGGGATTAATGAGGCATGCTGTAACTGACCATTCAATGGATAATAGGTCCATCTAGTGGAGAACATCAAGGTGAAGTATACACCTCACTTAAAATATAGTAAGTGTTCTGTTTTCACATGTAATAATTTGCATACATCTTGAACACATAGCACTGTAGTTTGAGCTGTTTTTCATATTAGAGTATAAGAACATAGATTAGGATGCTTTTTTACATTCCTGATTGCACCTAAGGCCCTGCTGACCGCACAGAGAAACTCAAAGCCACTCAACCTACAGGGGGATTCAAAGATTCAACACAATGATAACAAATTTAAGTGATGAAAATGCGTGAAAACAAGGGTTCCAAAGTCCCAGCTCAAAGTAATGTTGAATTTTAATCATAGCTGCAATATAGAAAGTTAGTAAAAACGTTGTCATCAGTGATCACAGAAAATATTTATAAAAGTGTTACCTTTAAATATCATAATTGAGGGGAGATTACACTTGGTATAGATTGGAAGGCATGATTATGAAGATTAAGTGATACTACTAGATTATTCATTGAAGACGATTGCAAAAAATGCACAGAATATTACAGAATGTGTACTGTATAAACAGAGATGTTGAAGTATGAAGGAAAATCACATTCATAAAGGATACGTTCCCCAAAGATAATTTCCTTAATTCTTTATGTCCATTGTTAAATAGATGTTATTAATCTGCATTAATTAAGGATACTGATTCAAAAGAATAGGTCTTTATTTCATTCATAAGATTTTTCTGAATAATAAATCATTGAAACCAAGTTAACAGCAGAGGAAAATACCTGAATGTCTGAGAGAACGCCATACACACATTCTTGTATGTGGAAGTTATATTGTTTTATAGTATGCAGCCTAACCACTGGTGGGATCATATTCACATTACATAACACCAAAAACAGCACTACACTTTGATCATTAAAATTAAGTCAGTAATTTTTTGCATTGAAGGAAAATATTTTTTCAAATGACTTACATTGCACCCTGTTTGATGAAATGGAGCACGCAAGAGCACGTTAATTTTCTCTTAATTTTCATCTTACTGTAAGTTAACGATCTATTTTAGTGTTCAGCCTGTTAAAGAGAGCCTGGATATCTCTAATGGGCACTGTTTCCTCCGTCGTCTCAGATATTGCACTTTTAGACTGTGTAAATTGTATCTGAAAACAAATAAAAGTGATTTGTCCTCTGCTATGTGGTGTGACGGTTCTGAAGCCACAGCGCAGTGATGAATTATCGACGTTTTGAGGATGAAGGGTGGAGCCTTCTCGCAAATGGGTACACAGCGCCATCTACCGACGATGCACCATTATTTGCTTTTCACTTGTAGCCTACTGTCGAACGAAGTACTTGATATTTCTCATTTCTTAAATCTCTTATGCAGTGCAGTGAAAAGTGTTAACTCTATTAATTCAAGACAATGACTGTATTGGAAACGTTCGGCTCTCGGCCTAACTCGTGTATCTTTTACCTGAGTGTGATTACTGGCTCACTGTTACAGTCAAAGCTATCGTCGGTATGAGGCCGTCGTGTGAGACACGAGGACCATTGGGAACGCTAGAGAGCACATGTTCCTCAGCAAGCCTACCGCAGCAAGACGCTCTTTTTCCCTGGAATGCATACCTGTCTGGTGCTGACAGGGGCTTCTATCAGGGATAAATGGTAAAATCTGATTTGTGTGTCGGTTGTAAAACCTGCATCCATTATTTTTTAAGTGCTGGCTTTAAAATAAAAAAGGATGCCACTCCTTGATCTTTAAAGAATTGGTTACCTCATGCTTTTGTCTGCCAAAAACTTGATACGTGGCAAAATTAGCTGGACAAAGTAACCGTGCAGTAAATCAAAGAGAAGACATTATTAGTGTCACAGGTGAGGATGTTTATTAAGCAATATCCATTGGATATTCTGGTGCATGTGAAAACATGCAAAATGGAAGAATTTTCTATTCAAATTAGTCTTCTAATCAGATATAAAACAATCTTTACTATTTGCTTTCGTCATAAATGTGTTGCAAAGATTATCTCGTAATCAAATTCTCGGAATCAGGTGTGACAGAAGGTTATGAAATAGATTTTAGGGGAAAGGTTTAACACTTTCATTTCTGCAATAGGAAAAAAACATAAAGCAAGTTAAGAACAGGCAGTCACGGCAGGTTTGCGCAGTCCAGGACTGGGAGAGAGATCAAGTATCTGTGTGTGTGGGATATGATGCCTTTCTGTATTGTCGGATTGTCACCTCAATGTCCAGGGATTAAGGGGTTTGATCAAGAGATGAATAAAGAGGCTGTCAGTAAGTCAACACTTGTAAGAAATCACGGGACATCAGTCAAACTCTGTCAGCAAGTGTCACATTCCCATATACTTTAGCACAGAAGCCAATCGGGTCTCTCATTCAGCTTCTCACCTGCTGTACCAGAGTCCATTCAGAAATCACCTCTCACTCGTACACCTCAATGTGATGCTTCTACAGTAGGGATGCACCTGCTGTAGGTCTCTGTACTGTAAAGATCCAATGGTACACAGTGCAAAGAGAAGGGGGCTCCCCAGTGTCCCAGGAAATATCCCAATTTGGGTCTTTCAATCTGGCCATCTAACAATGCCCTGAGGCGATTGACAAAATAATTCCCTCTCCAAACAAGTCCGTTCGCTCAGGTTGTCGCTGTAAAAGAGAACTGTTTCTCAATTGACCCTACCTTGGAAGATCAAGGTTAACTAAAATAAATAAAATAAACGTATTGGCTCATTGCCAGATACAGAAGCATGACAGGTCTCCAGTGCTGACAATCAGTGGTGCCCACTCTAAGCTCAGATGACAGCCAGGCCATCCCCAGCGCGTGCCCTGCCAAGCATGTGGTCTGTCAGTGAACGGGACCAGGACCAACAACTCGCCACACTTCCATGCCCTGCTAGGGGGACTGGCCATTCCTAATGCCACCTTCAGTCAGCGATGATGGGCAGAGTGGTCTGTTTTGATTACGCTTTCATTTGGGCCTAGACAGTTTTTAGGGGTGAGCTGTCAGCCGCGCCGCGGCCCCCCGGCTGATTGGCTGCGGTGAGTGGGGTCCTCGGAGCCGCCAGCGTGATTTCCTCACATCTGCTCCATTCAAACGGCTCCAACTGGGCCCGGCTTTAAAGCAGACAGAGCTGGGCGTGCTTTACGACTGCCCGATGATTCCTCGACGTTGCACCGCCCGCCTTATACATCCAGCCTTTTATTTGTTTCCACTCGCGCCAGCGGCTTTATTACGGTGAAGTGCCGCGCCGCGCGCGCTGAAACACATTTTAATCAATGCTGAAGCCGGGGGGCCGCGCGTCGCGGACGCGCAGACGCGATCTGTCGGAAACCAGCCAGGAAATTCATACCAATTCAGCTCGGTCTTATAGCCTACTTTATGGACAGAAGAGAAAAGGGAACCATTTAATATTGTGTCTCAATAAAAGATCAATTTCTCTGGCTGCAGACAGTGTCTGATTACTCCATTGAACATAACAATGGACTCCTAGCGACTTGCACCTGCAACGGTATCATATTCAAAAGAGAGTCGTGAAGCAGAAACAATAACCGGCATCAAGCTCTTTATTGAATTAATTTAGAAATAAATGCCTTGAAACCCAAAAGATTGTACCCCACATGCAGTATATTGCTATCTCCTCTGCCCAAGCGTTTCATTTATGGTAAACCGAATGATTCTAGGAGCCAGTTTAAAGGAATACAGCGAAGTGCGTGGATTGAAAGTACATAAACACTGAGATTTTCCTATATACAAAGCATACGCGTGTGCATGTGTGTTGCTGCAAATAAATTTGTTTGACTTGAATACAAGAATCGGCATATATGAAATTGACCTACAATAATGTACATACTCATTATTATATGTTTACGTTTGTTTTTTTCTTTCCTGGTTCGAGGAGAATCGTCAGGTCATTCTCTCTGAGGGAAAAAAATCTATCAGCGCAATAACACCATTCTCTTTTTATTAAACCCATGCTATAAAAACTCAAAAAAGAAGTGCCTGGCTTAGTATTCCCCATAGACTGTGAGCTGACAATAAATTAATGTCATCTTTAATGACACTGAAATATTGTTATTTTTATTATGGCTGTATTTTTCTGGCTCACTGTGATGGTAATAGCAGACATTATTCCACCCATAAAGCCGTCATAAATTCAGAGATACATGTACGTCTGTTATTAATTCTCAAAGGGAGTCTTAATCTATACCTCTGCTGTTGCAGACTGTCGCAGCATCTTATGAACGCAGGCTACCATCAACATGCCAACACAGGTAGTGTCTGCATTAACGTGACGTCATTTTGGTTGGGCAGCTGTCAAATGTTCGGAAACCTCACCGTTTTTCGACTGATATAATTCCTTATTGGTTCTTGATATGGAAGTAAAATTATATTGCATGTCCATGTAAGCTATCATTGTCAATACATGTGTTCATCGTGTAATCCAATCAAATATGGGAAATTATAGCAACCATTGCTGAAGTATCCCGTATCAAATACCTTGCATTTCCAGCAAACTACTGAAATGCATTCACGAAGGACTGCAAAGTTGATAATAGCGGTTTTCTTGCGATGTGTTTAAATTATGTTAAAATGCACTGGAAAAGCACAATGGTGTTTGAAAAATGTGTAACGTCTCTTCATAAAATAACCAGTAGATGGCACTTTTCTGCCGATTTCACTAGAAGTGTAAAGTCTAGATCAAGAACATGATGAAAATTGGACTTACATGTTGTCAGTGTTACTTTGGGAACAGTGTAAAAGCAGAATAAAATCTTATTCAAGAACATGCTTCCATGTAACACAACAGGAAAGCAGAATGTTGAGGATTGTTTAATTTTGGGACCAAGAATAGAGAAAACAGATGCTAAAACATCATGTGCTCCCATTTGGGTTATACTGCAACTAACTCCACAGACGTATCATGGCAAATTAAACATTATAGTGTCTGACAGCAGGAACTGGCGACCGGCAAAGCAGCACCATCATAAGCTTCCAAGTAACCAAAAGGGAATGAAAAAATAGCCACAGCTGGTATATAGCGTGGGATGTGGTAATGCAAATTCAACATTATCAATATATCCACTTACACAGTCCAGCTGGGGGAAAATAGCTTTCTATCAGGGTTACAGGAGTTACCGTACGAACTGATTCGCTGTTTACTCGCAGACACAGCCCAGAAGTAAGTCTTCCTTCCCAATCTGTATCTCTCCATTAATTACTCGCATTGGATTATGTGGGTTTCCTTCACTGATCTCCAGTTTCACTCTAATTGATTGATCATGTAATAGTATTACATTCGATCTTTTTAAAACCAGCTCAATGTCTCTCACGAATGATAGTATTTTAAATAAGACTGTAGCAGTGAAGCATTTGGTTAAAATAACTGTATACGTTTGAACACGTCTTCGAAGATTGGCCGTTAACGTACGGAACGGGTAAATTAAACAGTCCTCAAATAAAATTAACTTAATCTATGGTTGATTCGTGCATTTTTGGAATATCATTCTTAAATACAAAGAACTTAATAATAATAATAAAAACATTAGTAGTAGAATTTTTTACTGGTGTTGGATACTATTTTATAACCTAAACAAAATAAAAGCATTTGTACACAGCAGAGTTCTGAATGAAACAGTCTTAATAATACATCTGGCAAGATAGGTCAACCGCGAAAACTGCTTTAACTCCTCTCTCCTCTTCTCCCAGGCTGTTGGGATCAATGAATCAGGCATGGGATTCAGGGGTCGCTAGCTGATCCTGGATCGGTCAACGGACAGTCGAGTAGCAGACCAACCGTCACGTGGGCACTGACGCTTCCTTCTTCCGGCAAGAACCCAGGAGAGCGTGCATCGCGAAATGGAGGTGATTGTGCTATTTATGCGCAATAACTATGAACATTTGGTCAATCTTACTGTTGCAAACTGTGCAGTTATGTGGCGCATACGATTAGTTTTAAAGAGATTTTTCCCCACAGTAAAACGTGTGGCTGTTGAATTCTGTACATCTTTTGCAAGGTTTCTCCGGCACGCCGCCCCCTACGGTAGCTTGCTCGTTTGTGCCGCCCCTGGTGTTAACTGACACAAGCGGGTGAATGTTTGGTAGATCGCTGACTAGCTAACGAGTTCGATTTGGATTACAGATTACCCTGGATTAATCAAGATGGTCTGTCCGATGCATGATGTAGTTCACGTAAACACCTGTGTTGTTCGGGTATCGTTTACTCGGTTGCTAGCTGGATGTGCGCAAACTGTGACGTCGCATTTTGCTGGTAGTTTTCTAGTTAACGTTACTTTACCCGATTAAAAGTAGGTTACTTTAAACGATAGTCTGCACAGTTAGCGATAGCGATATATTTACGAAAATCAGTCATGCATTTTGAATTCCGTCGCCTTTTTTAACCGAAGCGAATTACCACCATTAGCTAACAACATGGAGCAATGGGTGGGAGAAAAAAAATCAAAATGGCGTATGGTTTCATTTCAGGAGAATTTTCTAGACGCTTCCTGGGTTCGCTAACTAACTAGCGAGCCACCCATTTCGTAGTTTGGGGTAGCTAATCAGCGACGAGAGACTAACTGCGTTAGAAAAATTGATATCTAGTTTGCCAGCTGTCTTTAAAAAAATTCACGTATAAAGAGAGAATAAGCAGCCATCTGGCTGGCTACATTGTGTCGACATTGTGTGACACATCTGGAATGCGTGCGCTCTGACCGGCTGCCTCGGAGCGCTGGCGCTGTTCGCAGAGGCGCAAAGCCACGCTCTTCACAGCGCTTTGTAGTAGCGCTGCGCCAGATTGTATCTTAATTCCTCACGCAGACCACGACTGACAGTTAGCAAGTGATGTCTGCCCGTATTGGCAAGTTTGTTTCCCCAAAACAGTTTTAACGGAAAGGGATCACAAAGCGCTCAGTGTGTCTGCTTAGACCAATTCAGGGTTGATCATCAGATTTTTGTGCAGTATTCAAAATGTAACATTTGAAAGGATTAACTTTTATTTGTTATTTGTGGTTTCAGTAGCAAATGGAAATGTATTTACATATTTCACAATTGTATAGGGTAACATTATAATAAGGTTACAGATTTTTATTTTATTTTTTAGTTCGTTACAATTTTTATTGATTGTGTCCACAGAGTCATGAGACCAAGGAGCCAGAGCAGCTCCGTAAGCTGTTCATCGGGGGCCTGAGCTTTGAGACCACAGACGAGAGCTTGAGGGCCCATTTTGAGCAATGGGGAAAGCTCACAGACTGCGTGGTAGGCTTGCTTTCTGTGTCTTAGATCAAGTGCAACTGTTTTTCTGTGAGCTCACTCTTTTGTTCAAGTCATCGAAAACAGTGTCATTGTTCAGATTGTGGCAGCATCTTTGTTGGTATAAATACTTGAGGATGAAAGGGTCTCGGTGGGTTGACCTTGAGCGGTTTTCGGCGACTGAGTTGATTGACAGTTGGTGGTGTTGCCTAGGTGATGCGAGACCCGGCGAACAAGCGCTCACGTGGTTTCGGCTTCGTGACATATTCCTGCGTGGAAGAGGTGGATGCCGCCATGGCCGCCCGGCCGCACAAGGTGGACGGGCGTGTGGTGGAACCCAAGAGGGCGGTGTCCCGAGAGGTGAGTCTGCCACGGGGTTCAGTTGTACGTGTGCGACGGTGCAGATTGGGTTCGAATGCCGAGGGCTTAGCGCCTGCGCTCTGTCCTCAGGACTCCTCCAAACCGGGCGCCCACCTGACGGTGAAGAAGATCTTTGTGGGAGGGATCAAGGAGGACACTGAGGAGTACCACCTGAGGGAGTACTTCGAGGCCTACGGGAAGATCGAGAGCATCGAGGTGATGGAGGAGCGTCAGACTGGGAAGAAGAGGGGCTTCTGCTTCGTCACGTTCGACGATCACGACACAGTCGACAAAATCGTCGGTGGGTGTTTTACAATAGCCTGACGTAGGGCTGCAGTGTAGCATAGTGGTTAAGGAACAGGACTCGTAATCGAAAGGTTGCTGGTTCGATTCCCCGCCACTGGACACTGCTGCTGTACCCTTGGTTAAGGTACTTAACCCACAACTGCCTCAGTAAATATCTAGCTGTACAAATGGATAACGTTGTAAAAAAAAAAACTGTAACTGATGTAAGTTGCTCTGCATTGATGAGTGTCTGCTAAATGCCAGTGATGTAAAGTAATACTTATTCCTGTTGAA
The DNA here is from genome assembly GCF_013368585.1 of Megalops cyprinoides. Classification (NCBI taxonomy): domain Eukaryota; kingdom Metazoa; phylum Chordata; class Actinopteri; order Elopiformes; family Megalopidae; genus Megalops; species Megalops cyprinoides. The sequence continues at coordinate 34,880,975 of NC_050593.1, forward strand.
AGTACCAGAAGTGCAGTGTTTTCTTGAGGCAGTTGTTGCAAAAATATGGTCAAAATAGGTCCAAAAACATCAGAGTGATGAATATCGCAGCAGTGAAATGTTGTCCATGCAAAAAAACTGATCTGAGGTTCAAAACTGTTCTGAGGTTTGTGTGATTTGGTAAAATATTAAAAAGTCTGTTTTGTTTCAGCTCAGAAATATCACACAATAAACAACCACAACTGTGAGGTGAGGAAAGCGTTATCAAAGCAGGAAATGCAGGCAGCGGCCAATCAGAGAAGTAAGTATGAACCTCTCACATTTCAGTCACCCTTGAATTATTTTATTGCTTGTTTAATTTTATGATTTATTTGTTTTTCTGTTAATGTCGTAGATTTCCAGTGTTGCAGTAGGTTTAAATTCTATGCAAAATATTTTTGTCTCAAAACAGAATGACTCCCATCTTAATTTTAAAATGTGTTTTCTGTAGCAGTTGTTCATGGGTAAATTTCACAGGGGAAAATGTTGGTTTTTTTTTTTTTTTAGATAGGGGTGGGGGTGGAGGAAATTTCATGGGCAGAGGAGGCAATTTTGGTGGTGGAAACTTTGGCCGAGGTGGCAACTTTTCGGGTAGGGGTAAGTTTCAATAACATGTATGGTAATAGCAGCTGGCAACGTACATCTTAATTAACTTTACGCAACTTGTTTTCTAGGAGGTTATGGAGGAGGCAGAGGTTATGGAGGAGATGGTGGAGGCTACAATGGGTTCGGTGGAGACGGTATGTGTTTGCCTTCTTTCAGAATCAATTTTGTCTAGTTTTTTTCATGTCAGAGCCTTCATAGGCATACGTTTGCTTGTAAGGATAACTTAGATTTTTTTGTAATTTATGTTGATGTCAAATTTTAAGGTACTAAATACAATTTCCCACAGACCGATTGGTACTGTATCATTATTAACCGAAGTGTAGTTTATCTTTTATAACGGATATCTTGTCCTTTCCCTCCCAGGAGGAAATTATGGTGGGGGACCCGGATATGGGGGAGGCCGTGGGGGCTATGGGGGAGGTGGTCCTGGGTACGGAAACCAGGGAGGAGGGTTTGGAGGATACGATAACTACAACGACGGCGGCAACTTTGGAGGTACAGTTTTCCTGTGATATGGTTCAGTCCGTCATGAAGCCTCACAGATACTGAAAAACGAGTGATGGCTAGGCTGGTACTTGACCCTTTTCTTAATCTGTAGGGAACTTTGGTGGAGGTGGAAACTACAATGACTTTGGGAGCTATGGTGGACAGCAGTCCAACTATGGCCCGATGAAGGGCAACAGCTTTGGCGGAAGGAATTCAGGAGGACCCTACGGAGGTAAAGCCATGCCTAATGGCACAGTCGTCTCTGGATGGTGTTGATTGCGCTGAAGCAGATGGTAAGAAATCGCTGCTTTTGTTTGTTCCAGGAGGCTATGGTTCTGGTGGAGGAAGTGGGGGCGGCTATGGCTCACGGCGATATTAATATTTTGTAGGCGGTAAGTTGCATTTTAGCATTGCATTGTTGTATCAGCGTCAACACACTTGTGAACGTAGAATAACGATTTGTTCTATCCTGTATCCATTCAACAGGCTACAGTTCTTAGCAGGAGAGGAGATGAGCAGAGGAGGGGTCAGGAAAGCTACAGGTTACTTTGAGGCAGTCGTCCGAGATCATTAGAGGGACACACGAGAGGCGCCAGGATCCCTAGTCAGAAAAGTTACGGCAGGAGACTGTCCCTTGATAAGGACTGTATCCACTAGCTACATGGTGCAAGAGAGTAGCTACTGGCTAAAGAAACCGTGTCTGTTAGATGTACATTCCTGAGGTCTTATTTTGTTGGTAGATTTTTTTCCCCTTTTTATCTTTTTTTCTTGCTTGCATCTATGAGAAATGCCCATGTATCCTGTGGTAGTGGTATCAGGAATAAAAACAAGGAAACCTTTTTTAACTGAAAATGTGTAGTCAGTTTTTGAATGGAGTCTTAATAAGTTATTTTGTTCTCTGAATAGAGAATATTATTAGTTATATGTGGCCAAAGAGTTCAGTAGAAACAAGTAGGAAACAAAAGTCTGGTGTCAGTTTTTTATTTTATTTAATATTTTCAATAATAAATTATTCAGTGATTGTGTTTCAGTGTGAGGTGAATTCTAATCTGTGTGCTGAGTATGTGTAATCCATTTTGATCAGTATAAAAGTGAGCAGAACACTAGTGAAAACAGTCTGGAAGGATTTAGACTTCATGTAGGGGTGTGTGTTCCTCACAAGAAGTGTAAATAGAATTCTAGATTGCTGAAAACATTTGAAAAGTGAAAATCGGACTGAATAAATGTAATAAAAGATGAAATCTAACAGTAATAATGGGAATGCAACAGAATGGTAACATACATTTTTCTAAATGACAAAAATGTAAATCTGAAGTTATGTACTCCGTCCGAAAGTGAGGTTTTGTGCACTGTTGAGTCCGTGAGGTGTTGAGTGTATGTTGGCATCCTGTTGTATTCCCATCGTTGTTGTGGTTGAGTGTAGCTGTCTGACGTCGCTGGAAGATTTTTGTGTTTGTTTCCGGGGACCTTTTTTTTGTTTTGTTTTTCTTCAACAACTTGATGACGAGGGAGCGTCTGCCAGGCCTCAGGCTCAGCCAATAAAGTCACCAGTGCCAGTCTTTCACATCTAGGACTATTAGAAGCCAGCTGAGCCTGCAGTTGGGCCTGGTTTAGGGCAGAGTGGATGAACGCTGGTGATTGTGAGGCAGGAACCTCCTCAGCCCCAGCACAGAGGACCAGTCAGCATGTTTCAGAAGCAGGAGGCAGCGTGGAGATTCTCACCCTGGGAGGAAAGCTTGCAGTGTCTGTGCTGGTAGTGAGCGTCTCTCTCAAGGCTAGCTAAAACCTTCTGAGAACAAGCTGACGCTAGCGAAGAAAGAATAGCCACACTTCCTGGATATTTCAGAAGGTCCGTTGAGTCGTAGCTACTGCAGTTGGGCAGAAACATGCACGCTAGGTCTAGATTCAGACCTGAAAGAGGAGAGGGGAGTGAGTACAAGGCTTTATATTTTTCAAACAGTAACATTACATGAAATAAAGAAGATGGGGCAATATCTTAGGTCCAGGTAAGAGTAACCACTTTGCTTGATTTACAGATTGGAAAAGAAGCTGTCTTCTTAACGGCTGAAACTCTATTATGACACGTAAACTTCAAGGGTTCTGGATGGGTAAGGCTCAGTATTTTTTCCCAATATGTATGCCAGTACATAAAACACACATGGAAGTGGATAAATTTAATGCCATTCAAATTTAAGCATTGGTCTTTTCAGGGGTCACACCTAGTGTATAGACTTGTCCTGTTCACGGGTGATCACTTGGTACCTCCAAGGTGGATTAACGGGTTTGTTAGGCACTTTGAGAACACTGGTGTATAACAAAGCACTCTCAGTTCTGCTGATGACCAGCCTGTAGTACATTTTAAGATATTGAGAAGTGTGCATTTTATGTAGATGCTTTCCCATTAGCTGAACATTAGTTTAGCCGTATGTTTATCTAAAGTGAAGTAAATTAATATTGTCATTTACTTGCTTTGTCACATGACATCACAGTTACCTGAGAATATGGAGTTTCTCTTCACTACTGTAAACAGTATGTCACAAAATATTCCTGTAAAGCCGTTTAGCAGGAGCCAACTCCAGGTAAGATTTTTACAGGGGAAATGTACGAAAATAAAACATACATTTATTATATATGATCAAAAATGGAATACACACACCTGGACAGTTTTAGTACATGATGTTCTTTTTATATGAGTAAGTTATTAATTGTGATTTAGGAAAAAATGCCCCCTTCATAAGAGACAAACACCCTCTTGGTGTTAAATTATGAAATATCTGCTAAGAAATCAGAATTTTTTTTATCCCAGGCGATCATTGTGAATGCTGTGAGGGGGTTTTGTAGTGTTCAGCTTCATTTCTCAAATTGTTCTCTCAGGGAAGTTATGATTTCCATCTAAAATATGATTCCAAACACAGCCGGGCATGGTCAGTTTCACAAAACCAGGTCTTCACTTTTGCACACATTTCACTTCTTAAAATATAGATATATATAATATATATTTATGTATGTGCAATGCTTATAGAAACATTTGTCATGTATCCCATGTTGGTATATTGGTGCAGTCTCATGTAAACCATACTATAAATAAATGATTTCTCAAGTGTGCAAGCAGTAAATAGCTTTGTGATACGAGTCAGTCACATTCTTTGGCATTTGCGACACTATCATAGCAGAAATGTTTTGCCTGTTTGTCTAATAAATTTTTTTTTTCCAAATGCAATTCCTGTTTTTTTTTCCTTCTGTAGTGATACACATACCAGTGTGGGTATGCTTTAAGTGATCTATCTATATCATATTAAAGACATAAATGCAATAAAAGAATTCTTCTCCATAATGCTTTCTTGCACCATTGTCATTTGACAGTGGTATAATGGGAGCTGACGTGTAATTTGTTGGCCTCTGTTTTCCTCTGTTGGTGAGAGTTTGTGGTTTTGGAAGGCTGGGCTCTGGTACAACAATGGTTGTTGTAAAGGTAATGAATGGGCTTGCTGATCAAAGGTAACGCGTAGGTGAAAGCACCAGGTAATTATTACAGCTGCAGTGTGTAATATTGTGCTTTGTCTGGTAGAATTTGTAAAGCCATCATGCACAATTAGTATGAGGTGTAGACTGATGTTTAGAGAATAAGCAAGACATTCTAGATATGTCTAAGTGGATAGAGAATATAAAGGGACCTTCCATGTAACTGCTACTTTGGGTTAAATCCAAAACAATCATTTGAGAAATACACAAGAAACCATAATAATGGTAATCTGGCCAAATAACCGCTTTACGCTAAAGCAGTTGTTCCCACATTTTTTCTATAGGATTTTGGTAATGGTAGAAGAACTGGAGGATAATGATGTAACTGGATATTTTGCCAAAGTAGGTCATCTATCATGTAAACACTACTCTCGTCTCCCTCAATTTCAGTCTAAAGGTTGAGTTACACAAGCAAGATCTCATTTGTACTATTGATATGAATCATGCTTTTTCAGTCAAATGTTTGACTAAATTAATAGTTTATTTTTTTATAAAGCACAAATGATAAACAACTAAATCAGAATAAACCTTACAAAGCATCTCCAGTAATTTGTAACAAAAATGAGTTGCATACTCAAACATGGTTTATTCTGGACCTTGCCATATTTCAGTGGCAAGTAAGAAATTATTTACAAATATATAATGAAAGGAATCTTGGGGTAAAATTCATAGTACAAAAAGTCATTATATTGAGACAGAGTCCTAAAGCAGATATGCAAAAAAATGATGAGTTCTGCCCTTAAAATAATGCTGCAGCTATTTTCTGGAATTTTTTTTTTCTTTTTGCATAGAATTTCTGTAACAGTACTACTGTCATAACGCCGTACTAAAAGAAGTAAGCCAGGAAGTGCTATGTGCTATTCGCACTTGCTGAGCGTCTTTTTGGTGCGTGGGATGAGGAAGACGCTGCCGTCGGCGCTCAGCTTTAGGGAGTACTCGCTGGGGGAGTAGGGCTGGCCTTCCTCGTTCTGCAGAAGGCCGAACACCTCCAGGTACAGGCTGCTCAGCTGCTTCTTCATCTCCTGCAGGCTGGTCCCGGTCTCCCTTCTCTCCCTCAGTAGCCGCTCCCTCTCCTCCCGCAGGGACTCCAGCTCCGCCTCCAGGCCCACGATGTTCTCCATCTTGCGCTTGCGGCAGTTGTGGGCGGCCACCTTGTTCTTGCCCCTCCGGCGGATGTCCCGCACCAGGGCGAGCTGGGGCTCGCTCAGAGACTGCTGGGACATCATCTCGTTGAAGTCGTCCACGGGGAGGTTGACGATCATGTCCACGGTGAAGGGGATCTGGAGGGCTCTGGCCTGCTGCTCGTCCCGAGAGGATCGAGAGTTGGCGCTCCTTTTGGCCTTGTCTTTGGTGAAAGGGGGCTTGCGGTGGTGACTGTATTCTGCAGGGTCAGTCTTTGGGTTCCTGGATTTTGAGTCTTGTGACGTCGTTTGTGGGGAAGGGACAGAGGAAGGCGCTTGGTAATTGTCTGCCTGGTGGAATGAAGCACATGTTTCTGTGCAGTTAGACTCTGCGCCAACGGGATTGTTTCCCATCTCCTCCATCTCAGAGTCACTGTTTCCAAAGCTCTCATCCACATGCATGGGCTTTTCCGGGGAACTGGGCTCGGAGCTTGAATCCAAGGACAGCCCCGAGTCTGAATGCGGAAACTCACCCATAACTTCAGCCTTGACGCTCTCAAATCCTTCCTCCAGTGCAAATCTGGAAATTCCCATTGGCTTTAGCGGTGTGTCCTTTGATAACTCAGCCAATGGGTGGCCTGCATCCCCGCTGCTGATTGGCTGGGTGGCAGGGGCAGTGCTGTCCTGTTTTGTGGTTATTATCTCTGGGTAGAACAGGTCGCAGAAGCTGTCCCCACTCAACGCAGCGCTTATATCCGGGACTGTAAGAGTTCTCTGAACGTGGTAGTCAGGCGATTGGGCATTGGTGACGGGTCCTTCAAAGGTATTGAGATATTCAGTGTCTGTTGTGTCGCCCCCCATATCTGTGTGGTTTGGCATGTAAAAGATGTAGTTTGCCTCCTGCTGTTCTGTCAGAGAACCTGTGGCAGTGAGATTTGCTGGCTCTAGCATGTCCTCCATCTGCAGGTTCATGCACTTCTGGGAAATGGTAAGAAAAATAAAATTATGCAACACAATGACCAGTGACCTTTAACAGCATGAGGCATTATAAAAGGCACTGACAGAGAGTTATATTTATCCCATTGAACACCGTGACAAATGAAGCCGGGAAGTTCATTATCTGTTGTTTAAAGTAAAGGAACAGTGGAAGAAATCACATGAGTAGATCACAGACAGCTGGGAAATCTAATTTCAGTCGTGACCCATCCACACTGAAGCTGAGATTGGTTACAAGAACCCCCTTCCAAGCTAAGTACAGGAAGGAAAGGTTGCTGCATCTGTACTAGATAGTCCTCTTAGAGGCAGGTAGCAAGAATGGTCCTTCACTCCAGTTGGTATGCGATTAAAAATGAGCTCAGGTGTGTGAACTGGACGGCAATGTAGCATAGTGGTTAAGGTGCAGGACTTGTGACTGAAAGGTTGCCGGTTTGATTCCCCACGGGGGTACTGCTGCTGTATCCTTGGGCAACTTGGGGTACTTAACCCACAATTACCTCCGTAAATATCCAGCTGCATAAATGCATAACATTGTATAAACCTGGAATTGTTGTAAGTCAAGGGCATCTGCTAAATGCCAATAATGTAAAATGTAATGTAATGAACCGGCAACAGCAGGTGACTACTGGAGGAAGCTGTACAGCAACAGCAGCATTAAGTGGGGGTAGTTACTATAGCTATTGAATCGCAGTGTGTGCGAACATATCCGGTCAGTCTAAAAGCACTTACAGTAATAGTTTGGTGGATAAAAACTGGTTGACAGCTCGCAGGTTTGTATCATTCTTTTCCAGTATCTGCCACAGATGCATTTGCCGGAGCTTGTGTGGTTTAAATCAGTTGTTGTATTGTACCTGTAGCTCAGGGATGGAGAGCAGCTCCATCCAGGCTTGCTCCAGGTCGTGGGAGGCCCCCTGGGAGGGATCTGAGGTCGGGATGAAGTCAGTCTCCATCAGGGGAGGTTCGTGGGGGTCCATCATGGCTGGTCTGCTGCTGGTCAGGGGTTGGATGGGGGGGTCCAGAGAGGGGGTTTCAGTCTGAAACAGGGAGAGAAATGTTGGAGATTAGACAGAAAAAAAACACTAGAGGAACACATCTAAAGACAGAAATGGAAATGTTAGCAAAGGGTCTAACTGCTCTAAAGAATGATTTGTTTTAAAAAGCATTTTCTCACCTCAGCGGATCCTACCAGTGGGAAAGTCTCTGCCAGCAGCTGCATACACTCATCAAAGGAGAGGCCATCCCCTTCCCCTTCTGAGAAAGTAACGTTCTGCAAACACATGCACTCACTTTACCCAATGAACACCTTAAATTCTCTGTGTTCCAGCGCTAAGTTTGCACGTCACCAGAACTCAGCCAAAACTGTGTTTGCCACTACGGCAACACTCTCGTCAGCTTAGCTTCATAAGAGTCAAAGCTTCAAATATAGGACTGATAGGACGGCAGCTGCATACCTGTGTGGCTGCGGGGGGCATGGCTGCTGGTTGGGCCTCTGGGGCGCTGGCTGGTGGGCGTGGCACGAACTCCCCCGTCTCCTCGTCGAGCTGCAGCTGGGCCAGCAGGGCCTTCTCCTGCTCCCTCAGCTGCTGCCGGCTCTTCTCCTCCTCCAGCTCCCTCTGCCTCTGCAGCTCGTGCTCCTTCTGCCGGTGGCTGAGGTCAAACACCTCCCTGCACGCGCCCAGATCGATGTCCTGCCTCCACAGGATGTCAATCACGTCCACATCCTGCGAGCAGAAGCCGGGCGCGTCGCGAGTGAGATTGTGCAGAGCCCGGACACGCGGACACAGAGAGAGAGAAGACTGGGCTTCTCTGAGCCACAGAGCTTCGGCACCACCCTCCAGCCTCCCCCCTCAGGGTGGCTGTCCATTGACTCTACAGCCCCACAACCTTATTAACAATGTAATGTAGAAGCCGTATGAATAATAGATGCATCTCAGCTCCTCCCGGCAGCGGTCAATGTGAGCCCCACCCACTGATGACCAGCGGACTTCAAGATTTAAAGACGTTTCTGGCACAACTAAAAACATAACGGCACGACAGAGACAGCAACAGCGAACTTCAGCATGTGAATTACAGTTATCCACATATGGAACACTTAATCCCATATCACATCCGTGTTTAACGCCTGCTTTGATGTCCTGAACTTACAGCTGTACGACACCAGGCTGACAAATAGTGAGGAACAGCACTCATACCGCAGCCTCTAAAGCAATACGGTCTCACCAGCGTTTTTGTTTCGTGAGCACACAGAGGATGGGAGCCACTAGACACTTGGCTTCCTACAGGTAGCGAGTAATTAATTAATTAAATAATCTATTTTATCACAGTAAGAGAACAGGGGCCTGACTAACATGTTGCCAGCCCATGAAAGGAGCATTTCGGTAGCAAGAGTCCTTCTCTCTTTTTTTTTGACACAGCTCTGCTGCACCGTACATACACAGCACGGTCTTTCTCAATCTGGCTCCCACATTTAATCTCTGGTTAACCTGTCCTGGATTTCCCCTCACCTGTCTTGGGCAATAGGGTGAACACACCTAGTAGGCAGCAGGGCGAGTATCAGTTTTTCCTGGGTTGAAAGTATGTTCGCTAACACTCCACATACAATAGGTTTTTCTGGTGCCCAGGCAAGTCAGGTTGAAGCAGGTTTTATTTACTTATGTTTCCACTGTGACCAGTGTATTCTGGTTTGTCCTAAATATTCCCATTACAACATGTACCTGACTGCCAGCACTGAACTCATTAGCAAGTCAGCAGATACGCACACATATTTTCATATCTCTTTACTGTTATTCCGTAACTATGTGTGTAAGCATGACAAGCGAGGACATATATCCTTGGGAGGTAAAGTTGTGTATGTGTATTTGTGTCCGGTCCCTCAGTGGTAGGATCAACTTCCCATGGAGGTCAGGGCAGTGGAATCACTGGCCATCTTCCATCACAGGCTGAAGGCCCACCTCTTCAGACTGCGTCTCGGTTTCACTTCCGTCCCCACCCTCTAACACCTGCTACTTGTACTACTTGTATTACTTGATGTTTATTTTATGTGTAGTATCGGAATGTGTTTCAGATTCTGTGATGTACGGTAGTGTGTGCACTTGGCTTCCCTTAGCTTCTAGGTTGTCTATTCAGGTTAGCACAAATTAACTTGTGGTAGGGCTTGAAGGGTGTTAGGCTCACACTCACTGGTGTGGGAGTACTGTTAGCCTGGTTCGACACTGTTGCTCATTCAGCTTGAATGGATACACTTCTGTTTTCTTGTGCTGGAAGTCGCTCTGGATAAGAGCGTCTGCTAAAATAATGTAAGGCAATGTAATGTAATGTAATGCAATGTAATGTAATGTAATGCTAGGCAGCATTACCTGGACATCAGCACCCCACACTAGAAAGTAAAGATTTACCTCCCATACCGTACAATAATCTATGACCAACATTACAAGAGTATCAAAGGCACAAGCATCAGCATTTCCTACTCAGTTATTTGCCAGCAAGTGAAGCCACCTGTCATTTGGAGTGCAGTTTTGCTCTTTATTAAAAAAAACAAACAAACACCCTTTATATCCAAAAACACCTGAGGTAGACGAGTAAAGGCAGCACCAGGAATGATCCATTCCGGGGTCAATAGCACTTGAACAGTAGAGGAGGCCCAATAAATTGAAATTCACACTGTCATCTGAGGCATTAGCATGGAACACTGACTGGTGCGACTGTAAGTGACCTTGAACAGCAGAAATGACCTTCACAGAGACACTGCGTGCCAAGGGTGGCAACTTAGTCAGACTTTTGTTTTGCTATGCAGCTGGCATGAGATCAGCTTATCAAGAATGCTGTTCAAAGATCAGCCAGCAGTGTCTCGAACCATTAACTTCTCTCAGGTCAGTTTCTAGGAAACCTTGCAAAGACGTCACGTTTGTGAATAATTCCTCAAGATCAACTTTTAAAAACAGTTGGTTCCACAGCACAAAATCCACAGCACAACAAGGAAATGCAAACTCTATATTGAACTGCAATCTCTCTCTCCCCTTAAAACAACTGAACACAATTTATCTGGCCAAATAAAGCACACTCTGACATTCCTACATAGTTTACCATTCGCAGTAGACTTCGAAAAATACAATGAAATCACATGTTTACGAGCACAGTTCATCAAGATCACGTTAACAAACTCTCTTTGTCAAGATACACCTAAATATGATCCTAATCTTTTGCTTCTCATTGGCTGTGGCAGCCTCTCTCACAAGCTTGACTAATGATACGCAATGCAATCCATGCAAGTATCTTCTGAACTGCCAGAAACTGAAATGCAGCTTGCTGGTACTTTCAAAAGCTACTATTGTATGCAACAAGCATCCTACACTCTAGAATATCTGGCCATTGAATGATCTCAACAACCACACACATAATTTTGATAATAATGGCAGCAAACACAGGACAAATTATGTAGCTGTGATCTATAATTAGTGTTTTTTTTTTTGGACCATGAAGCTGTGTTTATTTCAAGTTAACAATTGTTGATCATGAGGAGAATGTGCTGTGCTCCTCCCAGAGTCAGTAGACTAGATAAACAATGCATTTCTGGTCTGCTGTGGTTTCTAGATCCGTTCCGAAGAGCCGGTTATGCAGTGGGAAACTTTTAATAAGAGCCGTCACAGATTGCACAAATCATATGGATCATGTCACAAGCGCTGGGCATGTGACTCTTTTCTACACGTCACACTGTCCAATTTCAAGGAATTTTATCACCTGACACTAAATGGAGACAGGACAGCCTGTACACAGCCTGATAACTGTGGTCTGTAGGTCTGTAACTTGTCATAAACCATAAGTTATGGAAATTTTATTCTTTTGATTGTTAAAAAATAAGCCCCCCTTATGGACCCCCATTGTTTGAGGTCATTATAGAAAAGGATGATGTCAGGGGGTAAAAACCTAAAATATAAACTTCCCTAGTTTTGCTTATTTGAATGGCTAGTGTTTGTTGACTGAACGGTAAACACATCCTCAATAAAGTGCTTTTTTTTGGCTAAAATATTGCACATCAGATGAAGCGTTACTTTCATTTAGAACATGTTATAAAAGTCCATTTCTTCATTCTTCATTCAATACACTGCTATAAATATTAATATTTCAGTTTTAGTTTGTGTCTTACATTACACCCATTTAAAAGTTAGTTTTTTCCTTACAGTTAATGTCCAGGATGACATGAAAAGCTTTCAGTCAGCTGCCTGTGTTGATATATGAATTATACTGATGTATCATAGCAGGCCATTTGTTTTAATACGAGCTGAGATGACGGTGCTTGGGTGTAGGCCGTAATGAATTTGCCCTTGCCTTGGCATAAGGCTGACTATCTTATCTGTGCAGTAGAGTCAGTTACAAATGAAATTTCCAGATAAATGAGAGCTAGCCTACACTTAGGATGTAAATAAATGTGTTTCTGAATACTGACAGCTCACCCTCGTATGAGGGCAATTTTTCACATGCTAGGTAAAATATTTACATTTCCTTTGATGTTCTATTAATGCAGGCCGTTCGGTCCCCACCTATCCCAAAGACATGAAGTACACTCCAGTGTTTCGATGTGCTTTGATTTAATGTCAAAATATAAAAGTTGTCAAGAGTAAATACATAATTACAATGTGCATACATACAATTCCAACTCATTTAACCTGTTCATTGTATACCATATATGACCAACTTAATGAACTTATTAGTTTCAACATGCTTACCTTTAGTCAACATGAATGTTAACATTATTGGCTATTATAATTGCAAGGTAATCTGGTTGTACAATGCATTCTGAAACAGGTTCAAATAAAATGTCCAAGTTGTTCCTCTCTCATGCTCCTGTCTGCATGAATTCATCTAACACTATTTAAAAAACAGGAAAGGTAGGAACTCCTACAACCCTTCTACAGGGTTCACAGTGTTGGCAAATACTTTGTGGTTGTTGGTGCAGATAAATTTGTATGTGTGAAAGTTGACTTCAGTTGACTCGACCCCGCTAACTTCCTCTCATATAGTGCAGGACGCAATTCACTTTCAGATCAACTTTCATCAGGTTTCTAATATGTTGTCTTTGAATCATTAAGTGTTATTCTATTCATGTATCCCTCTGTTAAATATGCATTCTATTTCCTGTCCCTATTTTAGTTAAACTTCGTCAATTTATGACTATAAAAAATAATTATATAAGATAGAGAAAACCTTCGACGACGGCCCTGATGACATATTTCCCATCCTGTTTCAGTGATGCAATATTTGATGCATTGGGGTGAATCTCTTTATTCAGTTGCTGAACTCTTTGTGTTGTTACAAGACGGTAAAGCAAACAACCAAATCTCAAACGGAGGGCGCCTACAGTTACGCAATCGGGCTAACCAAGCAAAGGTAGCGGCTAGTGCCAGTTTCACGGAGATCGCACGCAAAGGGGGTTCCTCGACAGCACTACGGGGGGTTCCTGACGAGCAACACAGAAAGCTTCGTTGCCGTTATTTAAAAAGAAATGAGCGGACGGGAAAGTTTTCATTGATTCGAAACTTTACGTTGTTGTCCTTGTATCAAGCCAAAACATTTGATTCTAGAATTTCTTTGATGTTTTACCTTAAATTTAAACTGTACAGGACTGTGTTTCGACCCATAGGACAGATTTCAATGACTTAGCAGAATTTTTTTATGAATGCCCGAGTGGCGCAGAACCAGAAAGCATTCGTAAGTGTTGGGTCCGCCTATTAACTGTGCTGAACACTTGGAATTGTATTGTTGTTTTTAGCAATACAGCATTCAAAACAGTATTTCATTATTTCTGGCGTACATAATATCACTGTGTCTCTATGCGTTGAAGTCTACATAATGCTTCAACGCGCAGGTACATTCTTAAGAGAAAACATCACATCCTCCTAGAACACTAGCCGGCAAATGCCATACACAAAATAAAAATTTATAAATACATAGTACGACTATACATTTACACGCGTGTGTGCGCTCTCCTTATTCTATATAACAGACCTCCGGGCAGTGCGACATGCGCCGTAACCTGTCAATGTTGACGAAAAAATAACATAAGTGATTAACGGTAGCCGTTTACCTGTTGACTCTGCTGTATTTTTGGCAAGTCAATCTCAATCATTGTGATGAGTTGTAATCTGCTGGTTGGTGGTGAAACTCCCAGCGTCCCCAAATCTCCGGTATATTCCCTCCCGACAGTATAAAACTAAATCAGAAAACAAACGCAGCAGCCCGACGGATATGGTCTCCAGTGTGAGAGATATACATTGCATCTGGTCGGGTGAAATTGCAGGGAAAAAACCCCAAGCCGCTTGCTAGCCCGGCCCACAACTGCGCAGCCACTCAAGGGCGTTCAGTCTAGCTGAGGAGGGATCGTCCTTCCCTACTGTACTCAGCCTCCCACTGGTAAAGTATGTGGAAGTGCAACGGGTTTGGGGCTTAGCGAATTCATTACATTTCGGATGCGCATAGTAGACCATAACCGTGCACTATTATTATAAACGTTACCCTATTAGGCTATTCAACCCTATTAAAATAAGCTTCAGTATTTTTGAGTACACATATTGCATATGATTATAAATAAAATGTAGCTATACATTTTGAAGTACCCGAACACACAAACAGACACGTTAGGCGATTTTTCATTACACATTTAATTCCAAATGATCGGGAACTGACGTCTTGGCTGTGCCTCGGACGTATTTGCTGGATCTGCCCGCCCGTGCTGATCAGAGTTACTGTATGTGTGCTTTTCCTCCACGGGATGGATGGATTCTAATGAACGCATGCATAAATGAAAAGTAAACCTGGCATTAAAAGTGGGAATAGTGTGTCTGTCTGCTACTCGATTTTGGAACATATACTGTCACCAAACAACATTTTTATTTTGAAAGTCAAACGCAGTACATACAGTTAGTTTCAAATTAGTCACAGTATGTTGTCTTATATGTAATCACTTCTCTCGCTTAACATTTCAGTTCCTTTTTAGCAACTTCCAATATCATAGAGTTGTGTTAAAAATGGAACACTTGACCTAAATGTGTTCATTAAAGTTAGCGAAAGGGCACATTGGAAAAGGATTCTGAGGGTCTGATATAAAATAATGCCTCTGCAGTTATCATGAAGGTACGGTCTGTACACAACATGACACATCCCCTACATTTTTAAAAACACAGCACTTTGGCCTTGTTCTTGTTTGGCCCTTATCTTACAACATGCTGTTTTCTTGAGGTGCGTGTTTTCCTTTCCCGTTACGCATTTTTCATTGTTATCATTTTTATGTGTGTTTCATAGATTGAAGAGCCACATAAAAAACCTTTTCAGTTACATTCCATATTAATAACCCAAGTTGAGAAAATGCATGTTCCTTTGTATTGAACACATAAAACCCTGCATCTAGTTATCAGTTAAAATTGTGGCACTGTCATCACTACTCGTTTCTCATCAAAGTGGTGGCAGAATGTACAAGGTTTAGTATAACAGATTTTGTTCTCCAATTTATTGTAAATAATGAACAGTATAGTACCCTAGGTAAAATGCACCCAGCAAGGCAGCTTGAAGAAACCTCCGTATCGCAATAAGCATCCTGACAATGAGACTGCTAATGGTGAAAACTGGAGCCGCCGCAAATAGGCAACGTTTTAAATATGTATCCGTAATGAGATAAGCCTTTTACCACGCGATTTGACACGTACCTGTTAAGAGCCCCACTCTCCCCCTATATCTACCTACAGTGTAGCCCACTGTCTGAAATTACACCAAAAGGGTTTTTTTCTTTTCTTTCTTTTTTTTTTCTCAAAAGCGCGTCCATGAGTACACGTTCACGATTGGCAGCTCCACGTCGACATTCTTCCAGCTGCATACTGTTCTGCACAGAACAGGGAAACGCTGGGGTACAGCGGTGGAAAAGCACCCCACGAACAGTTCGCTGAAGGCCGACAACTGCGAAATTAACTTAGAAAATACGTGCCGTGCGTTTCGATAGTCCACACTGCAATGTTCTCAGGTAACATTTTTTTTTTAATTTTATGATCTTCGTCCTCTCGTGTTGGACTGCAGCTGCCCCCAACTGCTCCTTTACTTCAACCAGGTATGTACAGCACATTACTTCTAAAGGTGAAGTGTGTTTAAAACTACAACCCTAGGCTGTAGAGCTTGAATATGACGACATTTCTGACATGTAGACATGCAGTGTGCAGACTGAACTTTCATTTTATGTGGAACTTTGTTAATCATCCAATGGAAACAACGGAAAATAACATTTTGGAAACAGCAAGTTATCCCAGTATATTTGTTGAAATTCTCAGCAATGATTCATTAAATTATATGGTCATTTAGAACCTGTCGTATTGTCGATTTAAGACGCTGTGAAATATATTTGTAATCTATGACACAGTGAAGCTCCTGCTTTTGAAACGCAATGATTTAAAAATCTTCTTTGAAGTTACTTAGCGAATGTATTTTTGACACTTTTTTTTTACTTCACTCTTGTTTTGTTGAAATCGTCATTGCAATTTAATATTTTGGAAATGTCTCGCATGCATGACTAAATTTGTGAAAGTTTAGACACGTCAGCTGCTCCACATTGACTCCCCCAGTTGTTAACTTAACTGCCATGAGGAGAAGCAAGGTTGGACGGTAATACAGCTACTTTAGGAACAGAGAGAAACGTTCACTTATTGCCAGTGTTATCTTAATCCTGTTTGTATTTTAATTTGCTCCACAAGTGTTTTTCTCTGCCATTTTTATAATGTTGTGCATGCAAACTATTTTTAGAAACAGTTGTAATAATAGGTCCTTAAGAATGTGTAGGCACATTTAAATTATATAGAGGGTTTGCACTCAATCCAGTGATCAGGAATGCCATAGCCCCAAGGTATGTTCACAGGAATCTTCCAAATTGGAATTTCTATATAGTCCTGTATAGTGAAGATCATGACATTCCAAACTGAACCTCACACCAGGCCTGCATTTTGGGCCAGGCAAGCCATTCTGATCGCCCAGACGTCTTAAAGGTCTTATGTAAACTCGGCTCACTTTGATGCCTTTGTGAGCGCACCTCCAGGAATCAGCGGCGTTCACAGTGCTTTTTGACTTTTTTGTGCTTTACTTTTCAAGGTTGGCCCGCTGGCGTGGGGGGCAGTGAAGAACGCCGCGGTGGAGGGATACGTGGCCGCGCCGTGGCTTTCCAAGTAAAGTTCTGCAATACACTTAGACTCTAATTGTTTGTAGTCAGTGCATTACAGAACTTTGTTTTGGGAGTTAATGCTCTGGCTGGAAAAAAAATGTAGTACCTCTGGAGGTGGGATAGTGACGGCATGCCATGCCACCATCAGGTTTCTCTTTTTTCTTCCTGTTCACCTGGCTTGCATACAGCTGTTAAATATAATTCAGAGTAAATAAAGCTATGTGTATTTTTGACAATGGTTTACTCAAGTATTAATCATTTGCTGTTCCTGTTTTGCTGTGATTTATAGTGTACAAGAGCCTAATTCGTAAAAAAATCGAAAAGTAAAACCAACCAAGTTTATTCAAGGTAAAATGTCGTAATTCTGAGTAGATCTGCTTCAGGGCCTTTTTTATTGAAAACTTGTATTTTATACCAAAGAGTGTTGTATTTTAATAAAAGATTTGGTTGAGCTTTGCATGGACTGTTGGCATGTGTAATGTCAAGGAATTACAGTGGGGTCTAGTGTAACGCATGGAAGCTCTGAACACGTTTCACCTTCACTGCAGTCACATGGTGCAAACAGAGACAGGACAAAGGTTAACTGCAGCACAGCCTTCTGACAGCTCTTATCGTTCATCACATGTACGGTACTTCAGTCATTTCTGCTACAGGCAACACCTATTGCATAACTTATGCCTTCGTTTTACCACACTGATTCCAGATTTCAATTTAAACATGTCTGGCCACTGATAAATGTGTGTGAAGTATTCCTATGACAAGTGCTGCTTGTTAAAGACCTGAAACCGGCATGTTATCTGACTGTTTTGTGATACAATAATGGAAAAATGACAATTACTATTGTACTAAAATGTAAGACTCCTGTATTAAGTTATTAATGGGAATGACATTTCTAGGTTGTTCTCACATTGTTTACAAAAAGAGGTCTGATAGTTTATGTACAACCAATATTTTTCTATCTGTGTTCAAATTCCTGTGTTCTCATATGTTTATAAGAGGAGTGATTTCAGAAGCTGTGAAAATCTATTCATTAATCTTTGATCAAAAGTTGGAATATTTTCTTCATACATAATATCAAACTAAAAGTTTACAGTGGAAAGATTACCTCATGAAACATATATTTTTCAAAGAATGTTAACTTTCATCACAGAAAGTAACTACAAATGATAATGTTCCATTAAGAACTTAGAAGTTTTTGGCAAACAGGCAAATGTCCACTCTGCCAGACATGTAGTTAGAGTTCAGAACTCAAGCCAGTGTTTGCTTGATAGTAACACGAACTTAATACCAACATTTTTAGTGTTATAAGTCACTGTGTTTCTCAGTTAAATGTTTCTTTATTGTCTGAACATAAACAAAACGGGCTGGATGAAACCATGAAACAGTGTAGTGTTTATGCTCAATACACACAAACAATTTAAGCAATGTCGTCATCTGAAAGGCAAGCAATGTTGTTTATTAATTCATCTATCAGAATATTCTTTTGCCAAATATGAAATTACAGGACGTAGGTAACCATCTCTCTTTATGGGAAAAATCAAAATATTTGCCTCTAATCTTTTAAGTTTGTTTTAATAACAATACAAGAGACACTGCTACCACAGGGAGACTTACCTTCCAGAGGCGCAGCTAATATTAAAAGAATAAAGGTTTTAATTCACAATGTCTTTAAAGATAAAAGTTTGAATTAAACTTACCTTTGGTGTATTTTACTTTTACACTTGCACTGAGTTTTTCATTATTAGTTTTTTATTATTTAAATCAGTGTATCTCAATCCTCCTCCTGGAGGCCCCCTGCTCTGCACATTTTCCATCTTTCCCTGCTCCACCTACCTGACTGAACTCATCAGTGGCACTTTTGATTAGCTGGGCACACCTGATTTAATCAAGCAGCAAGGATAGATAGAAGATACGCAGGACAGGGGGCCTCCAGGAGTAGCATTGAGAAACACTGATCTAAATAATTCCAATGGACAAGTAAAGCATACCTCAGTATGGGAGCCTGAATCTCACTGTGCTCCACAAAGGTAATGGGATAAGCCTGCCATTCTTCATTATAAGGGAAGACTTTGTCATGTGATCGCTCACCTCTTTAAACGTCTTTGTATCCACTGCCTGAACTGATGCTCCTGATGTTTTGTGCTCTGATGCAGATGTTGGTGTTTGGTGTATGAGGTGTCTATTGGAATCTGTCCATGTGGCAGACAGGTTATGACCATGAAGTGTAATGACATTGCACATAGTTCTCAAAAGTTGAGAATGAATCCAAATGAAATCTTTTGGAATTTGTATTTTAATGAATATTTGCATGTGGTGTTCCTTTACACGACTTATACAGCTGATTACTTTGCGAGTTGTGATGTTTCTACGTGGACACTGAAATGTTTTGATCATTTTATCTTGAGTGCTTAAGAGTATGACTGTGTTTCTTCTGCCATAATACACAAATGTAATTACAGTATGAAGAATAATATTGAAAGTCACTTACACAAATGAAAACATGCAGATACGGTTTACAATAAACATCAGTAATAGCCACTAGTAAACTATTCTATTAAAATAATACTGCCAATAGTGACTCTGGAAAATAAAACGAAGTCATAAAAGCTTCTGTTGGTTAAAGGGATCATCTATAGCCAACATATTACAATAGCATAATAAAAACTAACTCATACAAATGTGAATTGCAAAGCAATTCAGAATATTATACAGTAATGCACATTGCCAAACACGTATTTTGGCAGCGCAATAATACTATTTGAATTGATTTTGTTCAGTAACGTTTAGCGGATAGGTAGTTGCAACTACCTGCAAACACATGCATAGCTGTAGTAGTTACCTACCATTTTTTAACTCCTCGGAGGGGATGGGTTACTGAAGAGGCGCTCGGTGCAGTGCATGCCGGGATAAGGCTTAGCTACCTCATATCCTACCATGAGCGCGCTGACCTGTGGCTGCTCGGCGCTTTCGCGTAACGCGGAAGCAGCATGGCGTCAAACGGCAGCAGCAGCGAGAGGCAGCGAGTTGCACAGCACAGATTGAGAATCATCGCTGGACATTTGCAGAAAGATGAGGACCGGGAGGCGACGCGGATCGCTGCACACGCTTGCAAAGCCAAAGCGACTGATACGGATGAGGCGATAACCAGGAGGGTGCCCAGAAAGAGGTGAGTGGCGGGCTGTGAGTGTTGACAGTCTAATGTCATGCTGATTGACCATAGACTTTCTGTTGACAGCTGACAAAGTTAGATCGCTCGTTTAAACCAAACTTAAACGCCAATATTGCCTATAGTTAGCAAGCTGCAGTTAACGCTAGTGTCGTGTAGTTGTGTTTAGGTAACGAACGACTGTGCATGGTAAGTGAACAGTGTTCTCATTCATTCCTCCTTTGCACAGTTTGCTAGCAATCTAAAGTGGATACTTAGGGTCCTCCCAGCTGTATCTAGCAAGCTGCTATTGTGGTTTTTGTCCATATTCTGGAAAACGACATCTTAGCTAGTTTTATCTAATGACGAAAAGTTGACAAATGATATGAAATTGGCATAGTTATATAGCTACTGTAGACAGCTAGAGAGTCATGCACTAGCTGTCAGGTGTCCAGGTTGTGCAGACACGCCTAAGATTTTGCTGAATACTTACTAGCTAGCTAGCTAACTAAACCAGCATTTCAGCTGTTTAGCTAGACTGCGAAAGAGGACAATTTCTACATTTAGAACCAGTTGGTGAACTGTAAATAACTATCTGGCAGTGTAGCCTGCAGATTTGACAAGTAACTAAATTTAACGAGCTTATTAATTAAATGATTTTTTTCAATTCCATGTCTTCTGAGGCTCCTACATTGTGTTCGCGGAGTAAATTAACTGTGGCACATACATTGTGTAATATAGCTAAGGGATGTGGTTCTTCTGTGTGCACCTTAGCAGAACCTTTTGATTTTACTGGTGATGTTACAAAACAGGAGGTCAGAAAAACAGAAGGTTCGCGCCAGAATGGACTTCATTTCACACCTTGAAATATGATGAATTCATAAACGCAACATCATTTGTGTTTATTGAAAAGTGTTTATTGGTAAAAACAATGTACAGATACGAATAAAATACATGTACAACATTGAGAACATGCAATGCAATACTGAGAGATGAAGCGTTATTATTTTAAAATTATATTTTGTGTATTGAACGCAAGCATGGCTGAAGTGGAATGCTGGCCAAGTCTTGTCTGTAATATGGCCTAAAAAATTCTTAAGCTTAGATTAAGTATTGAATGTAAACATTTAATGTATGTCTTCCGACTGTTCTCTGCTTTCCAGTGCTAACGTTAAATCACAATTCATGCTTTAAGTTATGCATACAAAAGTTTACAGGACATTTGTGGGACCTGAGTGATCAAGGGGCTTGGTGACCTGATTGTTAGTACGTGATGTCTTAGCGACACCTAGTGTCGGAATGGTTAACAAGTTTAAAACGTCTTGAATTTACTGTACAGTGAACCACCTCGCATTCTCTAATGGAATATAGCGTTTGTGTAAATTATTTAAATATGTGTCTGATGAATGGACACAGACACACACATACGCACACACACAAGTTGTTGCGTAAAATGCCTCTGACAGCATGTACGGTCTGTATAGGGAAGTCCGGCAGTAGACTGTGCAGGCTCCACAGGTCTATGGAATGCAGTTAGGACTTGTGTTTACCTGCGTGAAACGACACATACCTTCGCTGGCATGGCAGGGCCTGATCAGCAGGTTGAATGGGGTCTTCAGCAGTCAGACTGGCTGGGTTGCTTAGAGCCGGGTGCACGACTGTGTGTTGCAGCTTGTAACTTTACCTTACAGAAACAAATGTGACATTGATTTGCTTTGACCTCGTCTTCAAGTTGCATTGGTTTGAAGCAGAGTAACAGCGACTCTGTAGTTTACCTAATGTATGTGGATTATAATTTTAGATGGCAAGGTTTTGCACAATGACTGCTTTTTGTGCTTAATTAGTGGTGTCAGTGTATTGAATTGCGGTATCTCAGATTGAACCAGATCATTTTTAGTTGACAAGCCATTAGGAGTTGAATGAGGTGTTACACATAATGGTGGTTATAACTGAACCCACTGCGGTATTTCTAGGGGAGATAAAAACAAGGAATGACTATAATTTCTGAACTTGGCATATCTATGAAGCCACAGGTGATTCTGATTGTTGCTGTTGCAAAATCTGAGATGGACGGACTACCAAACTTACACACTTGGCCACGTAAGCTTCATAATATGAAGGTCAGAGATTACATTCCATAGTTGTCATTCAGCAGGTGCTCTTATCCAGAGCGACTGACATAGGTTACAGTTTTTACATGTTATCCATTTATACAGCTTTATACAGCACTGCCCCCGTGGGGAATCAAACCTGCAGCCTTTAGGTACAAGCCCTGCTCCTTACCACTGCGCTGACCCAAATATGTGATCATACAGCTTCCCTTCCCTCCTGTCTTAGAAAAAAACAACACCACAGTCCTACAGCTATGTCTGTGTGCCTGTGCGTAAAGATTTAAGACAAAGAAATGTGAGTGTGGATTCCAGTCAAAATCAGTATGACATTCTTAAGCGGTGCTGATGTGCGCGTGTAAAAGAGCCCGTGTTTTGTGTGGACACCACCTTTTCAGATTGATGCATCTGTGAGTGACAGAGAGTGAGGCAGAGCGACACTGTACCATTACACTGTGCAATATACCCTAAGGCTGAGTGCAGCTGAGACCACCGCAGGTGTTTCAGAAATAAAGTGCGTCTCTATTTAGGACGTGTGATGGTGTATAAAACCAGGTGTTTGGTTCTCGCTGTGCCCTGGACGCTGTCTTACAGCAGAATCGACAGGGAGGCCCGTGCAGGATCGACGTTAATGGAAGGAGAGCGTCATGACTCCTCTTGTTTCCCACAGCAAATTCATTAGCCTCGTGACAGCCATGTTACGCTCATCTTTTGACGCGTGACGTGGTGTTGGCCGGCGCTGCGGCGCCACCCGGTGGCGGGGCTGGGGAGTGGCGCAGAGATTATTTCCTCCGTCTCCTTCTCCCGTGATTTATGCTCTCTGTTGGGAGGGTCTTCATCATCGTTTGGTGCCTCTGTTCCAGCGTCCCCCGCGGTGTGAATTATCATTAGGTTTCAGGGCTGGCCTTCTCGGGCAGGTGCTGGGGAGAGTTATGCACCATCATAACTCATTAGCATTTCTGAAAAGGGATCCTCAAGGGCAGCTGGGCTGATTTAGCGCAGACGCAGTGCACAGGGTTTGATATATGGGCCGCTGTTAAATTACTCATAAAACGAATATCAAGCCACGTTAATGCATGCAGATGCTGAAGCACTGATCATTTAAAGCACCGAGCACCACGCGAAATCGGAGGTCTCTCATTGTAAGCGTTATCACCAGCGAATTTTTGATTTCTGCTACAGTGTGTTTCATTGCCTTCACTAAATGTTGTTCTCGTTGAGAAGATGCTTGAAAAGGGTATGGTATTGACAAAAAGACAGAAAAAATCCTTCTATTCTGCTGTGTCTTAAAGCAAATCCGTAGTACTCCCCAGCGGATTCTTCTCGGAACGTTTCAGCGAGGAGCTGAACCTGCACTGCCTCACTGTTAAGGCTCTCTGTGTTTCTGCCCTCTCACAGATAGGTGTGTTTAACCATTGCAGTTTCCTCTGTTGGTTTTGAATGGTTTGGAAGTATTTTGCAGCTGCAGCGTCTCCATGACGACCTGCTCGCCTCCATGCATGCTTCCCAGGGGGCGTGGCCTCTGCTCCGTGGGGGGAGGCGGCTGTGAGGAGAGAGTCTCCTGCATCATAGGCTGAAAAGAAGGCCACACCTCTTTGAGTGCAGAATCAGAGGGCAGACCATAAGCTGTCTAAGTATTACATCTTAGAATAAAATCCACTTTCACTTATTGTTGTCATGGGTATGCATTAGAAAAAAAAATCAATTTCTTTGTTGGGTTCCGCATGTCACTGGACTTACAGTAATTAACAGTTCCTACATTCAAGTGCTGCAGTTATATGCAGACATAATGTTTGAATGACAATGTCTGTGTACTCCATCCTCCCCCTTCCTCCATCACTGTAGACCTAAAACATTTCCATGGTTACTGAAACAGCTAAACTTAGCGGGCAGCAGTGTGTTGTTATGGTAGGGAGCAGGGCTTGTACCCAAAGGGTTGCTGGTTCAGTTCCCAGAGCTGCCTCAGTAAATGTACAGCTTTATAAATGGATAACATGTAAGAATTGTAACCAGTGCTAAGTGGCATTGGATAAGAGCATCTGCTAAATGGCAGTGATGTAATCGAACGTAATGTGAAGGAAGTGAGAGCAGGCGAGGTAAAGGTGAAGGTGTGCTGTTTCTGCAGGCAGGAGGTGATGAAGTGGAACGGCTGGGGATACAGCGACTCCAGATTCCTCTTCAACAAGAAAGGAGAGGCGGAGTTCACCGGGAAGAGGTACTGTCCGTCAGCTCACGCCAGCCAATCACGTCACACCACGCCCACCATTCTCACATTTTCAATATCACGTGTGTGCATTTTGACTCAGAGTGAAATGATACATGAGGGTCCCTATCACAGCATTGTTACATGTTGTTCATATCAAGAAAACATCTTTTCCTGTGCTGTTCCCATAACTTTAGTTATTCCTAGACTGTGGCTGTTGAGGATATGAAAAACCCAGAAGGATGTTTGAAGCTGGCTAGCCAGTCGTGAGCTGTTTATCAGCAGGATATTGAGAGATGCAGCCCTATAGATGTGATTTGGCAGAACCGCGGTTCTAACGCAGGTGGTCAGATAGTGTGCATCAGTGTGGAATATCTAAGTGTAAGTGTGTGTGTATGGGCAGCAGTGTAGCATGGTAGTTAAGGATCAGGACTCGTAACCGAAAGGTTGCCGGTTCAATCCCCGCTGGGACACTGCTGCTGTACCCTTGGGCAAGGTACTTAACCCACAGTTGCCTCAGTAAATATCCAGCTGTATAAATGGATAACATTGTAAAGAACTGTAACCTATGTAAGTCGCTTTGGATAAAAGCGTCTGCCAAATGAATAAATGTAAATGTAAATGTAATGTATGTAAGTGTAATATGTAAGTGTAAATTAAGGTGTCAGAAACCAAACTACTTCACTTCTCATGTGCCAGTGCTTTGATGAAATCTGTGTTTCCAATTTTTTTTTTGTAATCAGTGCTCAGTACACTGATAAAGAATGAGCTGAATCAAATGCATTGAAGTTTTCTGTACAGAAATTGAAAATGTAGTTCATTATCTTTATTATTGCAACTTCAGATTTCATTTTAATGCTAGTTTGCTCATGGAAACTGCTAGCCTCCTCTTGGTGTCCATGGCTTATCTTGTGTGTCATACTAGTGCCATCTAGTGGCAGGTATCTGGGAAGAACCTGATATGAGCATAGATTAGCATCCAAGAATCAAGGACACCGAGTGAAATATGCAGGTTTTTTCACCCACTCTTTGAGGACTTCTGCTCTTCTTTCTGCTGTAGAACTGGAGGTCTGAAGAGGTGCTGCTAACGTTGTCAGGGTGTTACAGCCAACCGTGAATAATTGCAATAATTGCTCTTTTCACAGATGCTGCTTTTACTCATAACGTCGAGACTTAATGACCAGTTTAACAATTTTAAAAAGAAAAATTAAAAAGCTGAATTAAGATCTTGAAATCTAATTTCATCCATGGGCGTAGGCGCCCTGCCCTTTTTCTCTGTAGTGTTCAGTAACAGAACGTGGCTGGTGTCCACTCCGCCACAGGAACGAATTGTTCTTCGTTTGCCTGGCCACCATTTTGCGCTGCACACCTTGTCTCTGTCTCACATGATGGAACCCTGGTGTCCTGGTGCGACACAGTTCTGTCAGTGTAAATTCCCTGGATCTATCCTGATGTGTGGCGGGAGAAATGGATGCCTTACCTGCTTAAGAGGGAATCAGCTGGACCTGATGAATCCGCCACAGCGGCGAGGCTGTAGCAGACGGAAGGTGTGGTGGTATTCTTTCCCTGTTTCCAGGTGTGTTGTGTTAACGCACCTGCGTTCTGGTGGTGTGTGTTCTGGCCGTTGGGCTTTCTGTGTGCAGACTGCTCCAGCGTGCCCTCGTAGCGCAGTGAAGTGAATGTACAAAGGCTACCGAGAGGTTCTCTGTCTGTCAGGAGTCTGTGTCACCAAAAGAGGGCTTTTCGTTAAGACGTGTGCTTCACGGTCCTGCTCCTGATGGATCTTTCTGTGCCGTGCTGGCAGCTTAATTAGAGGGATGGAGAGACTGTCACTGCACTGAATAACCTGCTCTACCTGCGTCCTGCACACCTGTGAATGATGTCTCCTGTACGATGGCGTCTGGAGAATGGACACTGTTATGAGATGGACTTAGGGAAGTGTGTCAGAAATGTAAAGGTGTGCTGAAATGAAGAACCTCTCTTCTCTGTGACCGACTGCAGTGGAGATGAATAGCTGGGTCACGCCATCTCTTGAATTCCAGGTACCGACTGAGCGGCTTGATATTGCCCAGTTTGAAGGACTGGTTTGAAGGCACATTCGGAGCAAGCCTGCAGTACAAAACCCCAGCCACAGTAAGTCCCACTCCCTCTGCTTCCCTCAGATCTGCCCCAACCACAGTAAGGTTGCTGCAGCTTCCACTCCTCTTCTCTCTCTCTCTCTCTCTCTTCTCTCTCTCTGTCTCTCCCTCTGTCTCTCTGT
Organism: Megalops cyprinoides; assembly: GCF_013368585.1. Classification (NCBI taxonomy): domain Eukaryota; kingdom Metazoa; phylum Chordata; class Actinopteri; order Elopiformes; family Megalopidae; genus Megalops; species Megalops cyprinoides. Next base: position 34,907,629 of record NC_050593.1, read on the forward strand.
CTCTGTCTCTGTCTGTCTCTCTCTCTGTCTCTCTCTGCAGACGAATCTAAACACCAGTGCGGTCCCTCCGCCCTTTCTGAACGAGGCCTTCGTCCAGGACCTGAAGGCCACTGAAATCCCCTTCTCCCTGGAGGCTGAGGACCGTGTGTTCCGTTCCCATGGTGAGCGCTGGGAGGGCGTGGTCCTGCCGCGTGTGGGTTAGGTTTGGTTTTCAGGATACTCAGAAATGTATAGCTCATCTTCACCAATCAATTACAGCCTGATACAATTGCGAAAGTGTAGTTCAGACTGTAAGCATTTGTAAAATAAAAGCACAAATTTATGTTAATGCAACATTGTATGTATTATGACACAGGCTTTATTATGCTAAGCCACCTGTCTCTGTTAACATGCAAAGTTATGGTTGATTTTTTTTTTCTTTTTCTTTTTTTTTTCTTTCAAAACACAAATACCAAACTAAATGATCTAAATTACTGTGAAGTGTCTTTTTTTGTATTGAGTGACAGTCAGTCCCTGTGTCATAACTGGTCACAATTCTATATGCTTTTTGCTGCATTCAGATTGATTATATTTCACATTTCACGTTACTTTTGTGAGAGTATGGTGCATTTCATATGCGTATCATACACCGCCCCTTAAACCCTTTGAGTGTGCAGGACCTTTGAAGGGTCCCTGCCTGCTGAGTAAGGCCTGCACGTGTTCAAACCGCCCTCCTCGTGTACCAGACTAAAGAATGATCAGTTAACGCTGGCTCTGTGTTCACAGTGAGGATGGTGTTTATAGAGCTGCAGTCACAGCCTGTGTTCCATAGATGGGATCATTTTGCTTAGAGGATGGAAACATTTCAGCAGTGTGTCTCAAACAGTGAAATGCGTTTAGAGAATAGTTTCTGAACATTCAAGGTGGTAAACAGTGTAATTCTTTAAATTATGTTCAGTTTTGCAAAGCTTTGTTTGGGAGCTTGATGTTAGAAAGCGGTTTTAAATCATATTAAATCATATATCATGTGGATCATATTGTGTGTTTTAGCAATGGGGAAATAAATCTTTCTTTTTCCGCTTCCAACAGGTCACTGCTTGCACGAAATCTTTGCTCTGCGTGATGGCAAATTTGGGCGTGCTCCTGACATGGTGGTTTGGCCAAGTGAGTCTCGTTTCCATGACGGTTTAGCTGTCATGCCCATTTTTTTCCACAAGAGCTGGTGTATGTCCCCCTCCCAGATGCAGTGATTTAAAGGGTTAATATCTGCAGTGCTGTGAGATATTAATATTCATGAGCAGGAGCTTAAGAGGTGTCGGGGGGAACGTGTTTGACATCCCGTGCTGGCCGGATTGGACCAGCAGCACGGAGGCATGAATTATGTGCTGGAGATTGGTTCGCTGCAGCTATGGCTGGCTCTATTTTATCATGCAAATGAGCACAGACCGCTGGCTGAAAGTTGATTAGCAGAATCCCAAACGGGCAGCAAATCATGATGCTCCTGTCCCGTCCTTTAAATCGGAAAATCCCTCTTTTTAACCTTCCCAGCCCCCAGCACCCAGCACAAAATCTCATCCCCGCCCTCTTCCCGTAATATTCTGTGTTGACGACTGTTTAAAATGTGCTAGCTCATGTGACCATTTACATGGTCCCTTATGAAGAGGTTTTGCATTACCGTTCAGCAGAAATTCCCATTCCAAAGGCAATGGGTATGAGAATGGCTCGGAATGAAGGTGTTTCACAGTGGGCAGACAGGTCTGCGCTCAGATTCATAATGATTCAAAATGATTCAAATGGTTCATTGCAAGAAATGCAAAAATTTCATGACCACTCAGCTCCAAGCTGGTGCTACAGTAAGCATACCCTTTTACTCTGTACTGTGGAGCTGACCTTAGAAAATGCAGTACTGGACCAAAATGTCAGCTTGCTGAGCACTGTGTGAGAATTTGTCTTTCCCAAAGAGGCTCTTAGATGCATATCAAATTAGACTTGCCCTGCTCGTGGTCTTTAGTCCAAATCAGTTTTGGTTGACATTTTGAAGCCAGCGTGAGTTTTATCGCCCTGAAATGGTCAGTATGCTCTGAAGATCTTGCCAGTATATCCCTGTAATACTTTTCTGAGGCAATAGCAAGTTTTCCCCTTAAAAAGACCTGTTTTTCAGTAGAAGCCTGCAGGCTACCCGGTCTGGCAAATTTGGGCCTCATTAAATGTTCAGAGATCTATTTTATTATTTAGAAATATTTCAGGTGATATGTCTCAGTTTTACGTACTGCTTTAAAGAACAGGGTTTGTGCCTTAATGGGCACTGTCACATGGGCACTGAAAAGCCATGCGAGGTAGCAGTTGCATTTTAATGGAGAAATTTTATTTGCTCTGCATGTGCTTGCCATCTGAATGCATTGCAAATATCAACAAATAAAATCATAGTTTTTGCACCATATCCAAAGTAGGATTTCTTCTTATCCTCGGTTAGTCGTTCTGCTTATTGTCACTCTGTAATGAAACCGTTTGAGTGGATAGCAGCCTGCCTGTTTTTTGTGAGCCAAAAATGAAAACGTGAACGTGGTGGTGTTGTCTCTGGCAGATTGTCATGACGACGTGGTGAAAATCGTGGAGCTGGCCTGCCAACATGATGTGTGTCTGATACCATATGGAGGTGAGACCACCGAGTGGGAATATTTTAACTCACAAAGTTGTGTGTGTGTATTCTTTTCCTGATCCTGTCATTTAATCAGCGAATTTCTGTTTCTTCATGCACTTTGGAGGTGAATACCACACACTTTGGTCACTGCAGTAAAAGGTCTTAAGGATTTTTCCTCATTAGTCTGTGCTGAAGTTCCGTATATGATTGTGTGTATGGATATGAATGAATAAAACACCACTTACCCTCCCTCACACTCAGACAGTAGGAGTGAAGTTTTATCTTCAGCATTTTGTCAGGCACGCCGTCGAGTGAGTTGCAAGGATGCGTTTCCGTGGAACGGCAGATTTGTGCCATAAATCAATTTGTCGTAATCAGTGATCTGTGCGCAGTGCTCCTACCTCAACGAATGCGATAAACAAAGTCAGCATCTCAGAAGAGCTAATTAACAAACCGGCACGCGCGATGTGTTCGGACTCTCAATCTAGACGTTTTATACCACACGCATTGATGGAATTTAAAGCAATTCCTAATCAGATGAACACGGCAGCTCAGATTCATATTAAAAGCCAATGCTGCTGTGTTCGTGTGAAATTCACGGCAGAAAGCTCGCCGCCTGGAGCCTTGGAGCAGGTGCTCTGTGAGGGGATCCCCTGTTTTGTCAGGGGTTCTGGAGGCAGTGTAACTGAAAAGGTTGCAGGTTCGAATCCCCACAGGGACACTGCTGCTGTACCCTTGGGCAAGGTACTCAACCTACAGTTGCTTCAGTAAATATCCAGCTGTATAAATGGATAACACATAAAAATTGTCACCTATTTAAGTGCCTCTAGATAAGAGCGTCTGCTAAATGACAATAATGTAGTGTGGTGTAATGTAATGGTGGCTGCCGTCTGTTTCGGCGTCGTGTGGACCGATTTCTGCAGTCCATCTGTGCGTGGTGCCCCTGTGCTGCCCGGGTCCCCTGAAGCAGGCCGCCTGTCCCCACGCAGGAAGAGGGCGTGGAGGGGCGGAGCCTGTGGTGCCACGCGCCGCTCTCTAACCTGTGTCCTCTCCTCACAGGCGGAACGAGTGTGTCCAGCGCCCTGGAGTGCCCTCCGGAAGAGACGCGCTCCGTCATCTCCTTGGATACCTCGCAAATGGTGGGTAACAATGCGCCGGCCCGGTAAAAGCGGCAAAGCCGTTAAATCCGCCGGCCTTCGGCGAGAGATGTGCTTCCCTCAGCACTTTTATGGCCTTCGTATTCAGAAAAGGCCTCTTGCTGATTCTCAGGTCCTCGCTAGCGAAAATGTAGCACAAAGAAGAATAAAACTCGCAGGCACGTTGAAATTGAGTCATAAAATATTCTTTTGCGTAGGGTAATGGAGTAGTTTTTCATTAATTGTCACCTGCAGCTGTGTGGGAATTTGTGTCAGTGTGTTAAATATCGGCATTGGGCCAGTATTCTGAAAAGAGAGGGCTTGATTCAGGATATTTGACTTGGGGTATTGTGCATACCTCACCCCTCAGGGGTCTCCCAGCAGGGTTTGCGTGTGCCTAGCATGTGCAGACTGGGCAGAGGTTGTCATTGGTTGGTATGATGTAGAGGGGCGGGGTTTAAGACTGATTGGCACTAGCAACAATACACTCAGGTTCACCACTGAGGCACCTTTGTAAGTTGCGCTGAAACACCCACACACCTCTCTAACTGACAGGATCACCAACGCACACAGAGTTCTGCCTCTACTCTGGTGATCAGCAGGAAAAGTGTGAAAGCAGCATCCCCCCAGAGTAAAGAAAGATTTTAAAACAGCATCTTTCGCTCATACAGTGTGGTGGTGTGAGAGAGGTCTCCTCGGAGGTGTGGGGTTAAGGTCATGGCCCTTCTCCACTCTCCACACTTTCATTTTCCCTCCGCAGAGTGACCGGCACACTCAGCGGCGTCCTGACCTCTCTACAGGAACGCACCCAGGTCAGGCGGTGCGTGGGTTCGAGGACAACACATGAAAGACACGGCGTGACCGGGGCAGGCGGGTTATTACCCCCAGAGCGTGATTGATGGACGCTCAGGAGAGCCTTCACGCTGTGCAGCTCGCCGAATTCGGCGGCGCTTAAAGGACCCCGAGGATTGTGGGAACAAACGTTGAAAGGCGATTAACCTTTGGAGTCCGTCTCGGGCGTGCACGGGGTCCGGTCCGCCCCCCGGTCTGCGGGCCTCACGTGTCCCGCGTGGTTTTTCGGAGCACAACCATATGCGCGGGCGAACACCTGATACGTGTGGAACCGCGCGGGTTTAGGTCCCACTGTAAATTTTTACATGCCTTTACGGCCCAATTCACATTTCCCCCTCTTCTGTTTTAAGTATGTAATATTCCCTGCGTTTGCTGCCTCTGAAAGCGGGGTCTGGGATGAATTTGGAGGCAGTAACTCAGCGGGAGCAGGCAGTTTGAGTGCGGGATGAAGACAGCTTCGAGCGAACGCTGTCACCACTGCTGCATTTTAATTAAAATCCACTCACTTTAATCCCTCTCACATTCTTTGACATCAGGAGTCTGCTTTTAATTTCACTCGGCCCCAAAAAACATGGCGAAGGATTTTCTTTTATGTCTGAAACAGCTGTAAATTATGTAACCTTTTGACAAATTTATGAAACTGAGATTTCTGCTTTGTATGTTTTTTTTTTTCCAGAATCGAATATTGTGGATTGATGAGAAGAATCTAACAGCACGGATTGAAGCTGGCATAATCGGACAAGACTTGGAAAGACTGGTAAGTAGCCAAAAATGACAGGTAATTTCAGCATTTAAAAGATGCAAAAATAAGCCAAAGGAAAGAAGAAACGTTGCTGTATATTTGTATTTTTATGCCTATCAATAAGTAGTTATGTGTCTGCAAACTGGTAAAGCTTGTCCCATAATATTGCAGTCAGACTGCAGAGATGAGATTTGTGTGGGAGAGGGGAAGGCTTCGTGTTGGATTGTTGAAGGGCACTGATTGAGAGTTGGGCCTCCGAGCAGATGGCTCCATCAAACTAATTCAGAAAAATGGAAAAGGAGCTGGTGTTTGATGTAGAAGAATGCGTGCGCTGAATCTCAAGTAGACGAGGCCTTTTGCATTTAGAGAGGCCAATTTGATGGAGCAGATGGCTCTGCATTAAAGCTGCTTTCCTGGGGAGAGTCCTGTAAAACAGGGCCTGTTTCTTTTTTCTCATCACCTGCAAAAGCGTGTCCTCTGGCTGGTAGAGTGGGAAATAGGGGCGGGGTCAGGGGCGGGGCCAGGGGCGGGCCTCTGTGCTCTGACTTGATTGTGCGGTGAGGAGAGAAAATGCTGGAAATATCAGTCTCGCACAACCACCGCTTGCCATTTCCAGATGTTGTGTATTCACTGCTTGTAATTTATTGTTGTTATATACCAGTCATTACTTCAGGTTGTGCAAAAATGCAGGGTATATTCACACCATTTCTGCTTAAAAATGCATTGTTATTTGAAATTTCTGAAGAGAAACAGTACATTTATTTTGTGTCCAATGTCTTTTTTACGGTAGCTGAAAATGCGTGATGTGCAGTACCTAAATGTTTGACCTTGTGAGTGGGCATTTTTGTGAATTTTTCTTTGTGAATTTTGACTTCTGAATCTATGTGTGCATGCCTGGCTGTATGTGCATGTGTGTGTATGTGCGTGCGTGCCTGTGTGTGTGTGTGTGTGTGTGTGTGTCTCCATTCAGCTCAATAAGAGTGGCTACTGTACAGGCCACGAGCCCGACTCCATGGAGTTCAGCTCTCTGGGTGGCTGGGTGGCCACCAGGGCATCGGGCATGAAGAAGAACATCTACGGCAACATCGAAGACCTGGTGTGTATTCCATCTTCATGCAACTCTTCATGCGTGTAATGTCAGATGAATAACTGACCACTCTCGTATCACCCTGTGGGGCAGGTGGTCCAGGTAAAGATGGTGACCCCTCGGGGAGTGATCGAAAAGAGCTGCCTGGGCCCACGCACCTCCACCGGGCCTGACGTCCACCACTTCATCCTGGGCTCCGAGGGTAGGCCGCCACCCTTCTCCTCACGTGACATCTCTATCCAATCAGAGCACAGCTCTCTCAGACAGGGGCTGGTTTGTGGGAGTGCAGAGGTGGGAGTGTGGCATAGTAATAAGGAGCAGGACTCCTGCAGGCTGGATTCCCCACTGAGACGCTGCTGCTGTACCCTTGGGCAAGGTACTTAACCCAGACTTGCCTCGGTAGATAGCCAGCTCTGTAAATGGAAAACATGTAAAAAATAGTAACCTTTGGAAGTTGCTCCGGATAAGATCATCTGCTTATATGGCAATAATGTAAGGTGAAGGTGAGAGGGTCTTTGTTGCAGAGGAGCTTATGGGCTCCGTGTCTCATACCCAGAATATGTGGCGATCTCCTGGAACTGAGGCGGCGTTCTTCCCTGGTTTGTGTGCCACTCAGGCTGTTACCCGTGTCTGTGCTGCCCTGTCCTTTTGGAAACCCACAGAGAGCGGTGGCATATGGCAGGCTCTCCCCTCCGCAGCGAGGCTCCACATGCGCCATGTTAGCAGATCAGTGTTAAACATCTGCTGGCTCATACACAGCAGAGCACACGCAGGCAGCGGGCCCAGAGGCCAAAATGAGCGCTCACCTCACCTGCAAACGAAAGCCGACCTTCAGTACTGCTTCAGCGTAATCAGGTTTTATATTGAAGCAGTTCTATATCTCCAGAGATAGGCAGTTGTATATCCCAAATGTTAAAACTGTGAGTATGATGCCATTTCGACAGGCATTTCTAGAACTTTCCTTTTCCTCTCAGAGCAGTAAGCTTTCCTCTTTTTCCTCAGCCCTTTACTGGAGGACTTTGTTGCAGTTGCACTGCCACTGAACATAGCACTGGTACCTCGGTGTAATTATGTACAGCTGAGAGGAATTCTTGCATTTTTTCCTGCAATGTAAAGTAATGTTTTACTGTTTTTACCCTGAGAGAGGAACTGCAGTGCAATTTGCCAGCCTGTGGTTTTGTATGGATATAATTAATTCTTGCGTGGTGCGTAACTCCTCTTCATTCCAGACTGACGTGCCTGCGGGTTATAGCAGTTTTATATGGGCAGCTTGACTTTTATTGGGGACCAATCAGAGACAGGTTTCTGTGCTGAGTGAGACTGTGTGTGGTGAGAGACGGGGCTTCTACATTGTTAGCAGGTGGACGGCATTTGACCAGGGTTTTTGTTTGTCTCATGGGCTTGTTTTCAATGGCTGCTCAGCATGTGTGGCCTTGATAATCTCTCTGATATGAATGCCAGGAAGCCCTTTATCGCCTCTTTATAGTGGATTAAGAGAAATAATGACCCCAGTAAGTGAAGTGAAACAGATGCGTTTCAGTCATTGTGAAAACCATCTTTGTACTCTACATACAATATTCTTCCCATGCAACCTTGTGTGGGATCTGTTAGAAGTGGAACCAGGCTGGCTGGTGTTGTGCAGTGAAAATCCAAAGGGAAATGCTTCTGGCTTCTTTGTCAGTAGCTCATGGGCCACGACCCGAGTTCCCCCATCCGAGGTTCTGAAAGTAAGGAAGTGATGACAGAGAAACAGCTAAGGCACTATGGCAGGATATTACAGAGGAGGTTGGATGTGTCACTTATCATACTATCACCATCCAGTCTGTATATATAACTTCTACTCCCAGTGTGACAAACTGGTAAAATTACCATGCTGGTGCAGTTTGCTGTCTGAAATTCAAAGCAAATTGACTCTGGGGCCATACTTTACAGCAGTTTCCGTAAAACAGATAAGGAGTCCTGAGCTCACAGAGGTGCATGTGGCGGGAATATACAGTCAGGCACCGACAGTCTTGATTAACCTGGTCTCCGGTACTGTGTGTGTAAATTGACCCAGTGTTAATGCTCAGAGCTGTGTCTTCATGGCCATGTGGCACAGGGCTGTGGGGAAGCCTAATGACTGCTGCTAGCCCAGGCAACACAGAGGCACATGTTCACCATTAGGCCACCAGAGAGCAGCACGCAGTGTCCTGTTAAGAGCCTCACTGCCGCTCACCCCTTTCCACAGGAACGCGTCTAATGGAAACGGCTTGCTGTTTGCGCACAAAGTCTCGCTTTAAATTAATTACAGATAGAAGTTTGCAGTGATTACGGGTTTAAATGTTCTGTGTCGGCAGTGAGAAGAGAGTGATGTCATTTAGCTGTTCTCAGCTCAGTGAGCGTTTAATATGACCATCATTTCTAGTTTATTCATATTTTGTGCACTTTACTGAACAGGTTAATGTAAAAGGTGATGTAGATTGAGTCTTCAAAGCAAACTGCGGTGAGCTCATCTGAGATGCATGTTTCAAAGCCAGTGGTTCCAAACCCTGTAGTGGGGAGATACACATGGTCGCTTTTGATACCAGTAATCTAAAAAACTGAATCTGTATTAGGGATTAAACAATCAGGGCAAGAAAGCAGGATATTTGGTCTTTTATGGTCCTACTGTGGCCTACATATTACTTTGGAAAACATCTGTGTTTTTTAATGAATGCTGTACGAACATAAGGCATATTTAGGTTTTCAGTCCCAGAGTTTTACACCAGTGGCAGTTTTGAGGAGAGGGGTTAATTCTGTTTACAGGACTATTTCATGCCGCCTAATTAAGACGAGGGCGCCGTTAAAGTCTGCTGCAGTTTGGGCTTTACACAGTGTGTGAGGTGAGGGCGCAGCGGTGTGGATGGGAATACCGTTAGCGTGTTTGCCGGCGAGGGAGAGTTGGAAACACTGGAGACGAATGGGCCGGGCACTGAACCCTCGCCATTAAAGCATTCGGCTCCGAGCGGACATGTTTTCCAATAATCATTAAAAACACATATGTCGCTAGCAGATGGCATATTTATGCACAGTCGTATGTCGAGCAAGGTAAAGGATGATCTCTTCCTGTGTTTTTGAAAGATGGAAGATGAACTGCAGGCACTCTCTGCAGAGTCTGTGCGCTTCGGCCATCTTTAATTTCATCACAAAATATTTGTCAATATTTTCATATTCCCTCATGCCTCTATTTGGCAGTTAATATTTTTGCGAGCTTCAGTATGTTGGGCAAAGGAGGCCCTTAAGTATTCTTTAATAGCTTCCCACTGCCCCTTGATGATGTTTAAATATACACAGTTAGCATGAGGTGTTTCATCTGGTGAGATTACGGGGGCTGTTGTGCGATTTCACTTTGATCTGACAGTAACGTTAAACTCCAGAGCTGAATTTATGAAGACCATTTTCACCGCATAAGCTTCCTCTGGCCACAGAAGACCATACGGCCAGGTAATTAAATGTGCAACATGAGACCCAAAGCCGGGGACACTGCTGATACCTTCGGAGGTCAAGAATCACGCTGGGAGCGCCTATATAACTTTTAATGTGTGTCTGGTGTTGGCTGGGGGCTTCCTTTCATAGGGGTGCATTTTAGTGTCTCATCCTCTGTGTCAGTAAATCTCCGCTGATCCCCTGCGTTCAGGATCAAATATGAACTCCAAGGTGAAACGCGATCCATAGGTCACCAGCGGACACTTAAATGTGTACATTATGATGTACAGTATTAGAGGTTTATTGTAGTCCCACTGATAGGTTGTCTTCGTCCCGCTTGTTTTTCAGGATGCTCTTCCCCTCTCTGTGGTTAGTGGGCTCATGGCAGCCATGTGTATTGTTACTGCTGCAGATGTTATGTCAGTGTCTTCTGTTTCCCCGCCGTTGTGAACACACTCTCTCGGTTCCTCCTCAGGAACGCTGGGTGTTGTGACCGAAGTAACGATGAAGATCCGCCCTCTCCCAGAATACCAGAAGTATGGGTCTGTGGTCTTCCCCAATTTCGAGCAAGGAGTGGCCTGCTTGAGAGAAGTCGCAAAACACGTAAGACTGTGTACATGTGTTTAATTCATTTGCAAAACACGTAAGACCGTGTACGTGTGTTTAATTCATTTGTTAATGGGCCAGAGTCCTTAATCTGAGACCTCGCTAGATACACCCAAACATCACAGTGTAGAAATGCGCACACAAAGACTAATGGCTGTCGTTTCTGAAAATTGGATTGCTGTCTTACACCTTTTAGTCGTTTGACCTTCACTTTATGGGGTTTTGACCATTCAGATCAATGCTACATCTGACTGCCAGTTTTGGCTTAAATAGAGCTGGCGGGTTACATAAAGCGCTGTAATTGGAGGGAGATTTTTGGACATGTAAAGGGTGGAAAGAAAGGTGTTGTAAACCGCCCCCCCCCCCCCCTTAAACATGGCAGATCACTACAAAAAGCGCACTGATGAAGCCATTATTGACGTCTGTGCTGTGGAGATTTATGTGACTCTGCTCATTACCGCAACACAAATGAATTCGGTTGTAGACCACTTGTTCCTGCCAAAGTACAATTAAAGTATTGATTCTCAGTGCTGGGCTTCATTAGAACGGCACTCTGAGGAATTGTCCCAAACTCACTCGGAGCTCTCTGGGGACGACTTCTTTGCCTCTAGCAAAATCTATTTCCTTAATGTGTACGCCTTCAGCAGAGGAAACCAAAGCTTGAGAGTTTTATTCACCAGCAGTTTGGAATTAGATCTGGGGAATAATTCCTGTGCAGTTGTGGATAAGTTTACAGTCAGTTTTGCTCACAAGCTAAGTATTTATTGATGTATTCATAAACACAGCACACTATAAAAAGCCGTTTTCACTGTATGTAGCTGCAAAAACTCTGTGTGTATGTTTAGGAAAATGTCTGGTATTGGGTACCACACATAAAGCCATTCATTAAAACAGTCAGCAAAGAACAGGCATGATGTTAAGGCTTAGACAGGCTAAGAACAGGTAAACCAAAAAGGCAGGAAGGACGTCGCTAATCTTTCATTTTCTGCTTTTTTTTTTTTCAGAGGTGTGCCCCTGCATCCATCCGGCTAATGGATAATGAACAGTTTCACTTTGGTAAGTAGTCACTTTGGTAAGTAGTAGCTTATACAGCAGCTTTTTCAAACCTACATACCCTCACACAGTCAGTGGAGTGCTTAGGGAGCCAGGCCAGTGATCACTTGGCTGAAATCTCAGACAGACCTCTGATACAGGACAGTAAATCCAGGTGCGAGAGAGGACGAGGGGAAGGTGTGGGAGATGAAAGAGGGGCCAGGGGCCAGGGGCCAGGGGCCAGGGTTGGGCTGAAGAGAGTAAAGTGTGTGTGTGAGAGCTGGTCCAGAGAGTGCCAGAGACACATCTGCCTCTGGAAACGCCCTCCATCCCTGTCTTGTCACATTAATCTCTGTCTCATAATAAACCGTCAAAGTGGCACAGTGATGCAGCTTTAACAGACCCGGGGTTTGGTCTGGTCAGGAACATGTGACCATACACACCCAGTGCGGTCAGGAACATGTGACCATACACTCCCAATGCGGTCAGGAACACATGACCATACTCTCCCAGGGCAGTCAGGAACATGTGACCATACACACCCAGTGCGGTCAGGAACATGTGACCATGCATTCCCAATGCGGTCAGGAACACATGACCATACACACCCAGTGCGGTCAGGAACATGTGACCATGCATTCCCAATGCGGTCAGGAACACATCACCATACACTTCCGGCACGGTCAGGAACATGTGACCATACACACCCAGTGCAGTCAGGAACATGTGACCATACACTTCCGGCGCGGTCAGGAACATGTGAACATACACACCCAGTGCAGTCAGGAACATGTGTGTGTGTGTGTGTGTGTGTGTGTGTGTGTGTGTGTGTGCGTGGACAGTAAAGTCATGGGCGTTATAAAGCGGGCTCTGCCTCCGAGCGGATGAGCACTCCGGTCTCCGCTGGTAAAAATCCCCGCTGGTGTCACCGGGATTTGGCTGGATGTCCCCGCCAGGGTGCTTTCCTGTTTCTCTATGTCCTCCGCAGTACAGACAGTGACAGCTGTCACCCCCCCATCCCTCACGGGCGGGGGGGGTGTTAATGTCACCGGGATACAGGACTCCGCTGCTGTTTACCCTGCTGGCCCCTGTGCTGCTTTTATGTCCTGGGGAGGGAGATCTCCCCCTTGTTTATCTAAAATAATGGGAGCCATCAACACAGCAACACTGAGCTGCCAGGTGGTTTACAAGTGCACCAGGGCAGTATTTGCTGTGGGCCCCCTGTGCCTAACGTCAGAGCAGACTCCGTCAGGCTTTCATCCGTCTCTCCCGGCCGATTCGTCACCGTTGAGAGAACTGAGGGAACCATGTTGCTCTCCTCCGCATGGTTCGTTAATAGGGGAACGCAGGAGCGCTTTGGAGCGCGCTCCAGCATGTTGAGAGCGTTAATGCGGGATTTGATGCAGTCTGGTGATTGTGGTGTATGCAAGGCAGTTTTAATTTTTCTCCTGTAGACGACCTGAGTGCTTGATGGATATGCTCACGTATAGGTAGCTCACCTCACTGTGGAGCAGGTCAGGAACAGGAGAGATCAAACCATCTGCGCTGTCATGTGAAGGAGCCGGTGTCACTCGGGATCAAGTTAGAAAGCAATATTCCCCAGGCCTCTAATCTTCTTTTTTCAGGTCAGGCCAGATGGGGATCAAAGGTGAAAATTGATCTTAACCATGTGAACGGAGAATTTTTTTTTTTTTGTTTCACTCGCTGTCGTTCACAGAACAAGTACTCTTTCTTGTGAGAGGCTTGTGTTGCGTCCGACAATGTGTTTTTTTTTTTTTTTTTGTTGGCCCTTTGTATTTTCTTAAATTTTAAATTTTAAACTGGCTGTGATTCAGTTAAAGCCTTGGGCATGGCAGTGGTTTTTGTGGTGGTAAAACCCCCACCTCCTTGCATGGAGATACATTGATCATTACTTCCCTGATCGAAGGATTGAAGCAACATGAAAAATGACCATGGCCGCAATTAGGAATATCCTTTATTGCTGCTTTATAATACTCTTCCTGAGATTGAATAAATTGGAAATATCCCGACTTGGGCAAGTGTCTGAGTCTCCTGGGAGCTTATTAGCCCCTATATATTTCCAGATTTTCACAGTGTTTGCACTTTTTAGCAGAATGTAAGCAGGTAGAAGCGACTGGGGGGTTTTGCTAATAACTGAAACGCTCAGCTCTGTCTTAAATCTTAGCGCAGTGCACATTAATGAGTTGTCTTTAGTTTTTAATAGCTCCTGGCTCCTGAATGGATGGATCTAATGTTCCAGAGTTCATCTTTTATTATAGAATAATGTATAAAATGCAGTGCAGCTTATCTGAACGCAGATGTGTCCAACTGTTGATGTACTGACATTCACAGTGTTATTAGGTGGTTTGATTTTTTTTTTGTCTCTGTTCAGTTCCATAGTTCATTTAAAAAGCTGTTGTTAAGGGTGTGACATTGAGACGACAGCTTTGTGTTTCATTTCCAGATGTAAAGACCAAAGTTGTTTTGGCTTTAAGACTGAAATGGATGGCTTAATTTTATGTTACTTAAGTGACCAAGATTGTAACCTGCATAACAATGATCTCAGCTCAGCATTTGCATAATTCAGAAGGAATGCCAACACTTTATTATTTTCTGTTGATACCTCAAATAGTTTTGTTTAATGTTATTATTCAGA